>NW_024098270.1:332500-477500 GCF_016545835.1 Crotalus tigris | reverse complement strand
TCTTTCTTTCTTTCTTTCTTTCTTTCTTCCTTCTTTCCTCCCTCCCTCTTTCTTTCTTTCCTTTCTTTCTTTTTCTTTCCTTTCCTTTCCTTTCCCTTCCTTTCCTTCCTTCCTTTCTTTCCTTTCTTTCTTTCTTTCTTTCTTCTTTCCTCCCTCCCTCCCTCTTTCTTTCTTTGTTTCTTTTTCTTTCCCTTCCTTCCTTCCTTCCTTCCTTCCTTCTTTCCTTTCTTTCTCCCTCCCTCCCTCCGTCTTTCTTTCTTTCTTTCTTTCTTTCTTTCTTTCTTTCTTTCTTTCTTTCTTTCTTTCTTTCTTTCTTTCTTTCCTCTGTAAATGTCCTCTGGACAAAGCTTAGCAGGTTGCTGGTTTCTGCCGACGGAATGACGGAGTTGGAAGGGACCTTGGAGGTCTTCTAGTCCAACCTTTTGGAAATATCAGCAACCAGGAGGGTGGAACAGCTCCTTTCCCGTTTATTTTTACAGCTTTGTTGTGATTGTTTGAAGAACATGAGCTTGAAACTCAGATGCTGGTTCGGTCTCACCAGGAGAAGCTTGCAAAAAACCCCAGCTGGCTATCAGGGATGATGAAGCTGACTTCTGGAAGGTGGTAGCTACTACTCGGGAGTAGCAGATCTTGCCCGGGGGAGCTGGTTTAGCAGTTTCAAACAGAAGCTTTTGCTCTAAATTCATCCTTTTTTGAAGAGCCATTTTCGGGGAAAGACTTGAGGGCCTCCAATCTGGCCTTCGAAGAACCTAGAAGATCTCTTTCCCAACTCAACTCCGAAAGTCAAGCTCTGCCCAGATGCCTCAGGATCTGGAGACAAACATCTGGCCCGTGGGACGTCTACTTATTACACCCAAAGCCTTGCCAAAAGGAGAGTTGGCTGCCCTCTTCAAGCGCCCCTCGTGTGACTCACAACTTCCAAGAAACAACTGGTGCCAATGACGCCAACCGTCTCTTTTCCAAAGCCAGAGTTGGCGCAGTCTAACCCGTCTGCGACGAGAATAAATGAGGCAAATTGGATTCTCATTACCCGCAGCTGATAGGAGCAACCGTAGCCTCGTTGCATCATGTCTTTCGGGAGTTAACACAAAAAAAAGTGCCAAAAAAGACGCAGCGGTGTCCACATTGGGACCCTTTGAATCTGGATCGTTGCCCAAGCCAAGGTTAGAGAATTGAAAGGGAGATGCCCCATGCCGAGGGCATCCACAAAGGTCCTGAAAAAGCCAAGATGGGGACTCTAATTGCCCCGTCGAAGCCTTAGTCCCCAGGCAACACACACAAAAGGGATGTGGCTTTGCTGGTGCAGCCGCCATCTTGACTTTTTTGACCTCATCCGAGGCCCACATTCGAGAGCCAGCACTAAATTGGCATAGAAATCTCATTTTCACTGGTTGTCCGATCAACAATCTCCCCTTTCAGAGAGAGAGAGAGAAAAAAGCAGTCTTTTCTTGTTCCGTTAAATAGGTGAGACCGGTTAGCGTCCCAAACGATAAAGGGCCAGACCTCAAGTTGGTTGGCGGTCATTCTCCCCTTCTCAAAGGACCGCGGGATACAGGGTTGGTTTGGACCAGAAGCTCAGCATCCTGGCCAAACGAAAATTCTCAGGAGTCTTTGCGAGGAAGCGATGATTGGCATAAAACTTAAGGTCCGTTGGGAGGGGAGATGGCCCACCGCGTTTAGGGTTTAAGAGGAACCTCAGACACGAAAGAGAGGCATTTTTCCTTGACACACACACACACACACACAGCTGCGAATCAAGAGTCGGAACTGGGAGTCCAGATGGAGGTCATTTCTTCTGGACCCCAGGACAGGGAGGGCTGCCCAATTGGACAGCAGTTCAAAGTGTTAGAGCAGTGGTTCTCAACCTTTTTAATGCCATGACCCCCAACTGGTCGTAAGTCGAGGACTACTCAATACCGGTCGTAAGTCGAGGACTACTCAATGGGTGCAGCACCGTTTGCAGAATGGAACTTTTGGCGGGCTCAGCAGGGCAGAGACAGCCTGGACAATTCCTATTGGCTTTTGAAAGCCAATAGAATTAAACTCTATTCAAGAGAGTCTATTCTATTGGCTTTCAAAAGCCAATCGAATAAGAGGGAGTAGCACAGCTAAGGAAAAGGGGGGGGGGGAAATGACGGACTGCGTTGTTTGGCGACCCCCGTGAAATGGTCGTTCGATCCCAAATGGGGTCCCGACCCCCAGGTTGAGAACCACTGTGTTGCTGGGAGCAGACCAGGCTGGCACGCATGAGCCACCCTCAGAAAATTGAAGAGGAAAAGGCATCTCCAAATATCTTTCTTGAAGACGGAGTGGGGCCAATCTGTCCCACGGCTGCCAAATCTGAGCTGCAAGTCTTGAAGTGCCCACAAGAGGGCAGCAAAGGATGCAATTCTTCTGCACCATTTTGCTGCCCTCTAGTGGTAACTCGGGTCAGTATGCGTTGAGGCTATCTGCGTCTCGCAGCCTGGATCGGCACAGCTGAGGTTCCTCTACAGTCAGGATCTTCAGACTTGGCCCTTTTAGGACTTGTGGACTTCAACTCCCAGAATTCCTCAGCCAGGCATGCTGGCTGAGGAATTCTGGGAGTTGAAGTCCACTCCTCTTAAAGTCTATATCAGGGGTCTTCAAACTTAGCCCTTTTATAACTTGTGGACTTAAACTCCCAGAATTCCTCAGCCAGGCACGCTGGCTGAGGAATTCTGGGAGCTGAAGTCCAGTCCTCTTAAAGTCTATAGCAGGGGTCTTCAAACTTGGCCCTTTTAGGACTTGTGGACTTCAATTCCCAGAATTCCTCAGCCAGTGTGCCTATCTGAGGAATTCTGGGAGTTGAAGTCCACAAGTCCTAAAAGGGCCAAGTTTGAAGACCCCTCATCTACATTAAGGGTGTGTGGGCCCTGCAGCTGGCCACAACTGGACTGGGTTTTTTGGGGTGTTTTTTTTTTTAAAGAGAGTACAGTCTCCTAGGAGAGGCAGAGTCTTGACTACACCCCTGGAAATGAGATTGAAAGAACTTAGTTTGTAGAAACAGCCAGGGGGGAAAACTGGCCACTTCAGACTGCAGGAGGAAGGCCTTTTGATTATTTTTTGTTTATACTATATCTGCAAGGAAAAAAAAAACTATCCAGCTTTGCACTTGGATCAGTCTCCATCGAGATTTCCCCAAGAAAAATTAAGTGTAGGAGCCAAGAATAGATTAGCTGACTATTTCCCAAGCTTGGCCATTTTAAGATCTGTGGACTTCAACCCCCAGAATTCCCCAGTCAGCCAGGAATCCTGGGAATTGAAGTCCACGCCTCTTCAAAGTGGCCCGCTTTCTGCGCTATTCCCAAGGGCATCATTTATTCAGCCCTTTGGAAAGATAGTTGGGAAGAAGAACGGCAAGCTTTGGATGTTTGTTTTAATTTTAGGCCTAGGGGAATGGGGAAGGCCTAGCCCCAAAACGTGTGACAAATCCTGTAATCAAAATGTGTTGATTTGTCGCTTTGCAGATTTATAGAATAATCATCAGCATTAACTCTGGAAGGGTATTTTTTTTTCCAACTTCAGTCACTTTAAGATGGGTGGACTTCAATTCCCAGAATTCCCCAGCCAGCTTGGGAATTAAAGTGACCGAAGTTGAAAGAAATACTGTTCTGCAACCTTCACGAGTTGCTGTCACCATCCTAACAACCAGCTTTTAAAAGAGGCCAGGGTTTTTAATGTCTGGAATGTCAGGTTTGAGTTAAGTCGAACATCCGTAGCTTCTTTGCTAAAACTAAGCCAGGATGTAAACATCCATACTCAAGGCACAATTTTGGAGTCCCTGGATTGTACTAGCAGAGATTTGGGTACATTTATCTGGCTGAAATGTGCTGTCGAGTCCATACAGGTAGTCCTCAATTTACAACCGCCCATTTAGCGACCGTTCAGAGTTACAACGGCACTGAAAAAAGTGACTTTCAGTTTTTTCAATCTTAACCTTCACTGGCGACGTGATCAAAATTCGGACGCTGGGCAACCGACTCATATTTACGACGGTCGCAGCATCCCGGAGTCATGTGACCCCCTTTTTTCGACAAGCAAAGTCCATAGGGGACGCTGGATTCTCTTAACGACTGTGTTACTAACTTTACAACTGCAGCGGTTAACTTGACAATCACTGTGGCAAGAAAGGTCGTAAAGAGGGGCAAGATTCTCTTAACAACGATCTTGCCTGCGGTCGTAAATCGAGGACTACCTGTGCTTGACAGCAAGCCCGCTTTGGTGCCAAAATTACAGCAATATGAATATTGTTTTTCAGCGCGTGATTCAGCCTTCCTCAACTGGCTGCCTCCCAAACCGGTCGGGCTTCCTCTCCCACAATCCCCTGGCTGGCTGTGCTGCCTGGTGGATTCTGGGAGTCGAAGTCCGGAAGGGTGTAAGCAAGCCTCCTTTGCAGGACCAGAAAATCGGCAGAATTAGCCCCAAAGGCGACGTGAAACTTTGCTGCAGAGCTGCCAAAATCCTTTTTTGTTGTTGTTGTTGTTTTCCTGTCCTTCATCACATCGGAGCCCTGGCCGGCGTCAAACTCTTTAAAAAAATTAGTTGCGGGAAAGAATTATTTTTGTACCTTCTTTTTGCAAACTTGCACACGCTTCAACCTTGTTCTGTTTCGGGGGGGGGGGAGAGAGAGAGACGGATCACAAAAGGAGGCCAGGTGGCTCCAGAATGGACCGCGGACCGAGATGCGGACAGTGTGAGCAAGGACAACTCTCCCGAAACAAGCCACCTCCCGGTGCACAAAAGGTGGCCACTTTGATCAGACCCTTGTTTGCTACAGAAAGAGTGGCAACCTCAGCCGACGCCGTTGCAGGCCGCGCAGCTGAAGAGTCCAGGATGCCTCAAAACCAGCAAAAAAAAAACAAAAAACAAAAGTTAATTCAGAGTGCAAAAAATATATATACAGTACGTACATAAATATATATATATATATATATATATTAACCAGGAGCAGGGAGATGGGGAAAGCCATCGTCCTGATTTCACCTTTTGATATTTGCCAACCACCGCCTCGTTTTCGGATCGCGAGGGCTCGTCACCGCGTGCCGAACATTTCGACGCCGCTGGACCGTCCGAAACTCCGAAAACGGGAACTTTCCTTCCGCGCGAGAAAGCTCGTTCCTGCTTTCCCACCCCACCCCACCCCGAAGGCATCTCAAAGCAGCAGACCAAACCCAGGAGAGGTTCTTGAAAGCTTATGTATCCAAGCATGTGTCTAAAGCTCTGTCCTTTAGGGAGGCGTTTCCTTTGGGGGGGGCGAAGATCGTGGGGGTTTCGGGGGGGGGAGAGTTCTTTTTGTTCCTCGTTCATCTTTTCCAGAGTTGGAAAGGTCAAAGGCCGCGGGTACCAATCGCATCCATCTTTAATCCTTGATCTCCTCCAAAAGGAGACAGGCCATGGGATGCTGGGATGCGCAGAGGACTGGGGGGGGGGGGAGAGGAAGAAGAAGGATAGGATTTGAGCATTGCACCTTTATTTATTTGTTTGTTTATTTATTTATGGGGGGGAGTTATTGCCTGGGTTCTGCAGAGAACCTCACCAAGGTTCTGAAAAAAATATATATATTGAAAGAGTTGGGGGCTCCCCCTGATTAATCCAGGGGGGTCCCCTTGCAACTGTGAATCGAGCTGGAGGGGGTACCCTTCCCTCTCTGGGTGTGGGGCGGGGGCCCACTGGATGCAAGGAGAGCGCTGTCTCCCAGCCGGGGAAAGAGGGGGAGGGGGAATTCAACCCAGGACAAAATTGGGTGGGTGGGCTTAGATTTGCGGGGAGCGCTCCCAGGGTCGACAGCAAGTCGCTTTTTCCAAACGGGGAGCCCTTGGGAGAAGGCAAAAGGTTATTTTTGTGCCGGCGGCATCCAGATGTGGAGAAAGGGGGGGGGAGGCAGCTTGAAACGAAACAGGGTAGGGCTGATCAGAAGCCAAAGGGATCTTTGAAGATATAATCTCGCTTCTTGGGGGGGGGGGTCCAGAGGATCAAAGAAAGCCAATGGATTTCTGGAGGGGCTGGATGGTTGAGCTGTCCTTGCGGGGGTTTTTTTTTCTAAAAAAAATAATAATAGTCATTGTGGTACTCTTTGCGGCGGTGTGTTTTTCAAAGTCGGTAACTTGAAAATGGGTGGACTTTGACTCCCAGAAGCCCCCAGCTGGCATGGCTTTCAGATGTTTGGACTTCAACTCCCAGAATTCCCCAGCCAGTATGGCTGGCTGAGGAATTCTGGGAATTGAAGTCCAAACATTGTAAAACGTGCCGGCTGTTGGATTCTGGGAGCTGAAATTCATGCATCTTAAACCATGGTGACTGGGGAATTCTGGGAATTGCAGTCCGAGTATCTTAAAGCAGGCTGACTGGGGGATTCTGGGAGCTGAAATTCATGCATCTTAAATCATGGTGACTTGGGAATTCTGGGAATGGAAGTCCAAGCATCTTAAAGCATGTCGGCTGGGGGATTCTGGGAATGGAAATCCAAGCCTCTTAAAGCATGCCAGCTGTGGAATTCTGGGAGTTTGAGTCCACTCACGTTCAAGTTCCCACGGTGGAAAACACTGTGGCATTTACTGCTTGCGGTCATATTCAGTTGTGAATGCATGTTTTACTCTTGGCATCCATGTGTTGGTTTCTTACCTTAGGGCACCCCCTCTTTGCTGTTTGGGGGGCAAGAGAAAAAAGGGCTAACAAGGAAACTTGGTCCATCCTTTCCATTTGGAGGACATCTCCCTTCGGTGCCAAGGTTTTTTGGGGGGGAGGAAGCCATCCTTCCTAAGACACCCCCCCCAAACTCATTAATGTCAATGCAAGTTTGAAAAAACTGCTCCCCCCCTAAAAAACAAGTCAACCTGGCCTAAAAGGGGTTAATTCTGCATTCTTCTGTATCATCACTACTCAATACATTGCTTTGAAGTCCACTTTCAACTGCTGAAGAATTGTGTCCCTTGACGTATATTTATGCAAAAGCTCAATATTTTTTTGTAAAAAAAGTCTCTACACCAGGGGTGTCCACCCTTGGTCACTTTTAGACTTGTGGATTCAACTCCCAGAATTCCCCAGCCAAACTCGTAGGATATAAACTCCCAGAATTCCACAGCCAATCTGCAGGATGGGGAATGCTGGGAATTGAAGTCCACAGGTCTTAAAATCGCCACGTTTGGGCACCCTTGCTCTGTCTACATCGTATTTCTCAACCTTGAAAGCTTTTCAGTGGTGTGGATTCCAACTCCCAAAATTCCCGGAACCGAGTATACTGGAGGGGGAATTCTGGGAGTTGAAGTTCACACATCTCCAAGCTGCCAAAGATGGAGAAAACCTGGCTAACTAGCGTTGCCAAGAAAAGGGGAAAAAAAGAAAGCCTAAATATGCTGATTAACGTCAGTATTGCTGTCTTAGGGAAGTATGTTGTAAAGCAGAGGTTATTCCCTGTTTTTCTTTTCCTTTGCTTTTACTCACAGTCTGTTTCTGAGCCTAGTTTACTTCCCTCACACACACACACACACACACACACACACACACACACACACACACACACGTACGTGGTCGCTGTTAGCTGAAAGTTAGGGTAATTTAGCATCTGCGCTCTTTATTCCTCTAAGCTGTATCATGCGGCCTTGCGAAGGGTGGTGGAGAAGGGACTGGAGGGTTAATGGCTTTCTACTGGAAAGGAAAGGGCACCACTCAGTGTGAGATGTTATTAACCACACACAGGGAGAGGTTGGGTGTTTTCAGCTCCTCTGGTGAGAAGCTTAAAAGGGGAAGCGGAAATCAGGCGGCATCTGGGTGTGTCTTTTCTGACAAACAGCATCTGGAACCAGGTTGCTTCTGGTTGGGGGTTCACGTGGATCTCCAACACAGCGTCTAAAAGGGGGGGGGGAGGTTGCCCCAGGATATGCTTGCCTTTATAAGAAGGAAGGAAGGAAGGAAGGAAGGAAGGAAGGAAGGAAGGAAGGAAGGAAGGCCTGGAATTTAGGATGGATGGATGGTCTGGAAGTTGGATGGATGGATAGATGGAAGGAAGGAAAGCCTGGAATTTAGGATGGATGGATGGATGCATAGATGGATGGAAGGATGGAAGGAAGGAAGGAAGGAAGGAAGGAAGGAAGGAAGGAAGGAAGGAAGGAAGGAAGGAAGGAAGGAAGGAAGGAAAGCCTGGAATTTAGGATGGATGGATGTCTTGAAATTTATGATGGATGGATGGATGGATGGATGGATGGAAAGATGGGAGGGAGGGAGGGAGAGAGGGACGGAGGATGGATGGATGGATGGGAGGGAGGATGGATGGAAGGAAGGAAGGAAGGAAGGAAGGCCTGGAATTTAGGATGGATGGATGGTCTGGAAGTTGGATGGATGGATAGATGGAAGGAAGGAAAGCCTGGAATTTAGGATGGATGGATGGATGGATGCATAGATGGATGGAAGGATGGATGGAAGGAAGGAAGGAAGGAAGGAAAGCCTGGAATTTAGGATGGATGGATGTCTTGAAATTTATGATGGATGGATGGATGGATGGATGGATGGATGGATGGATGGATGGATGGAAAGATGGGAGGGAGGGAGGGAGGGAGAGAGGGACGGAGGATGGATGGATGGATGGGAGGGAGGATGGATGGAAGGAAGGAAGGAAGGAAGGAAGGAAGGAAGGAAGGAAGGAAGGAAGGAAGGAAGGAAGGCCTGGAATTTAGGATAGATGGATGGTCTGGAAGTTGGATGGATGGATAAGATGGAAGGAAAGCCTGGAATTTAGGATGGATGGATGTCTTGAAATTTATGATGGGAGGGAGGGAGGGAGGATGGATGGGAAGGAGGATGGATGGAAGGAAGGAAGGAAGGAAGGAAGGAAGGAAGGAAGGAAGGAAGGAAGGAAGGAAGGAAGGAAGGAAGGCTGAGCATCCTATCCATAAGCACTCAGGATGGGGCTCCAGCAAACAAGCAGACAATGCCACCTGCATTGCTTGCTGCCAAAAGAATACCAACACACACACACACAGACACACAAAGCCAGGCTCCTTGGTTAGTCATTGGTCTGATTTAACCCAGAGAAATGGGTCAATTCAGAGTGAGGCAGAGTGCCTGCCACATGAGCCTTTGTCCCCCTCAGGCCTTGAACTCAAGTCAAGGAAGCCAAAATAAGTGGGGAAGGAACCAACTGGGTGGACAGTTATATGACCAGTTTTTTTTTACCATGCTTGTTAAGCAAATCATTTAACCACATGCGGTGGTGAAAACGAATCCAGCTTCCCTTACTGGTTTTGCTGCTTGAAAGCTGGCCAGGAAGATCAGAAATGCTGAGATGCTGGAACCGTCATAAGTACATGCCAGGGGCCTTTAAATTTTGATCATGTTAGTGTGGGGATGCCGGGACTAGTCATAAATTGAGGGACATAAATCCCCTTTTTTTCAATGGCATTGTAAGTTTGGTTGCTAAACTGATGGATGTAAGTCGAGGATTATCTGTGTTCAGGACAGTTGTCTGAACATGGGCTAGATCTTGCTGAGCATATAAAATTTGTGATGTGCCCAGAATTTCTGCGCTGCAAAGACCAGGAGGAAATTGATAAAAGTTGGAAGAAAAATTAATTGCCAGCCTCATGAAGTGATGCAGGGAGACGCTCCAGGTAGATAATCATTTCAGATTTTGCTCCTGGGAGATAGATAGGGGGGGGGGGAAGCTTAGTTTCTGAAAAGCACTTAATAGTCTTTCTAAATCAATCATTATAAATGACTGAAAATGTTTAAAGTGTGCCAGAAATAAAGAAGGAATGAAAGAATGAACAAAGGAAGGGAAAGGAAGGAAGGAAGGAAGGAAGGAAGGAAGGAAGGAAGGAAGGAAGGAAGGAAGGAAGGAAGAAGAAAGGGAGGGAGGGAGAGAGAGAAAGGAAGGAAGGAAAAAAGGAAAGAAAGAAAGAAAGAAAGAAAGAAAGAAAGAAAGAAAGAAAGAAAGAAAGAAAGAAAGAAAGAAAAAGAAAGATGGATGAATGGATGTTTGGCTTTTAAGCTATTTTTTTAATTATATAAATATATGTATATTTCAGGCTTCAGCAGAAATGTGCCAGCGATTTTTTAAGAAGCAAAAGTGTCTTTTTTTTTCCTGTGTAGAAATGAATCTTAAATAAAACACAGAGAAAGCAAAGATAGCAACTAGGAAGGGGAAAAGGCAGGTTAATGGAATGGTGATCTTTTTCTAACTGCAGCCATAGATGGGTAAAATGCCCCTGTGGAAAAGATTGGGGCCCTGGTGAATTTAAATTAATTTTGCGGGCTTCCAATAAAATTAAGCCCCGCCGTGCCTTTGCAGCAAATGTTCACGCTCCCAAAATGCCTCTTTTGCAATTGTGTGGAAAAGGTCAGTGCAGACGTCCCTGTTTTTGTGGTTTTCCCAGCGCAAACTAGAGCCCCCGAATTCCAGATGTCAGGATCAGGCAATATTCTGCTACCCCATGTTGCATTTTTTTCACACAAAGCGAAAAAATTAAAAATTCAAGCAACCTGGTACCTATTTAAGAACATGCAGCAATTCTCAGATTTGGTTCTATTGTTAAAACAGGGGCCCAGCTGTCACCATGACAACAGGCAAGCCACCTTTTAGATCAGTCATCTTTCCCTGGCTTGCAAATGGAGCTTTTTAAGCCCAGAGATAAAGCTGGTCAGAACCCCCCATCCCCACTCTCATGTTAGTCAGAGGCAAGGGCTACAAGCCAGGTTGAGCCCTGGAAAACAGTTGTCACTCCAGGGGATGATGGATGGGATGGCAGCCTTGGCGTTTGAGCAGCATCAGCAAATTAGATCTGCAGCCGGGTACCACTTCTGAGCTGCAGAACCCTATACAGCCACTAGAGGGCATCATTGGGCACGAGAGAATATTTGCATCTCTCGCTTGCCCTCTAGTGGTGGGTTTAGTCATTGTGCCGAGTATGTTTTTCCTGCCACAGGCAATCCTTGACTTACGAGCATTCGTTTAGTGGCCAGTCGAAGTTACAACGGCACCGAAAGAAGTTACTGACAGCCAATCCTCACACTTACGACTGTCGCAGTGTTCAGAACTGTCACATGATCAGAATTTGGACACCAGGCAACTGGGATGCCTTTAGGATGGTTTCAGCATCCTGGGGTCACGCGATCAGCCTTTGCGGAGCCTGGGAAGGAGCAACGGGACCAGGGAAAGTTGCAGTTTGCTCAGTCACGGTGCCACATAAGCTGGGGACGGCCTGCACTGTGTCTATTCATCCATTGTACAGGTTGTCCTCGATTTACAGCCATCCTTAGGACTAGAATTTCTGTTGCCAGTTGTTAAGCAAGTCGTCCCCAGTTTTACACTCTTTTTCGCCAGAGCTGTCAAGCAAATCGCTATAGACACTAAGTGAATGTGGTCATTAAGCGAATCTGGTTTTCCCCATTAAGCAAATCTACCAGAAGCTGGCTGGTTGCCACCTGCCTGAATTTTGATCACGTGACCCTGGGGAAATACTGCGATGGTCATAAGTGTGAGGACTGGTCATAAGCATGAGGACTACCTAAGAAGTTATGTAATTCCCCACAACACCTGTGAGGTCTTTCTTCTCCCCTAACCCAAGTGGACACCCATGCCGGTAAGAGGCTGAGATGTAGTTATAGCCTTGCGCCATAAGAATAACCGAATAATAGAATAACAAAGTTTGAAGGGACCTTGGAGGTCTTCTAGTCCAACCCTCTGCTCAGATTTCTGTATCCGAAGGGTGAAGGACCTCCCCAGCCAAATGTTGGGTTAATATAAAATTTAATGTAAGGGGGTATATCATACATCCCAGAAACCCATCCACTGGGCGTCTTTCACGTAGTTGCATCAAAGATAAATGGCAGGTTTACTCTCTAGCCACGATTAGCCAGCAGGTCTTTTAATAAGGCCTGTCATTTTTTTCAGATCATGCAAGAGAAGCCCTAGATTACCCCCAAATTATTGCAAAAGAGGCAGCGTTTATTGAGCTAGCTTAACATATTGCCCTATGACACTTTTAAAAGCGTATCTTGCAGCGCAGCGGGTGGTAAATTGAATAAACTAAACACACGCACGCACACACACACACATATTTGTTTTCTGAGGTTTTCGTGGGTGTTTATATGTAGGTCTTTGGTTATTTGGGTTTTCTCCCGCGTAAAATTGGAACTGTCTTGGCAACGTTTCGACGAAGTCCCATTCATCATCTTCAGGCTGGTGTTTTCGGCTTCGTGCTTCTAGGAGCTCCTAGAAGCACAAAGTCGAAAACACCAGCCTGAAGATGACGAATGGGACTTTGTTGAAATGTCGCCAAGACATTTCCAATTTTATGCGGGAGAAAACCCGAATAACCAAAGATAGATAGAGATAGATAGATAGATAGATAGATAGATAGACAGACAGACAGACAGACTGACAGACAGACAGACAGACAGACAGACAGATAGATAGATAGATATTTCTCAGTCGAAAAAGACAGGTAAGCCCTATGATGCCCAAAAGCTGGTGATGCAGGACCCTGTTCTGTTTTTACTAACTATTTAGTGTTTCTCAAGCTTAGCAACTTTAAGAGGACTGGATTTCAACTCCCAGAATTCCCTGGCCAGCTTCGATTCCAGGAGTTGAAGTCCAGGCCTCTTAAAAGTTGTCAAACTTCAGAAACGCGGAGCTGTATTAGGAGAACGTGCTTGGAAGCTTGTTCTTCTTTTCCTTTATTTATTGGTTGGTTTTATTTATGTATTTATTCAATTTATTTTCCCATTTGCGACATTCATTTATTAAACTGATTGATTTGTTACATTTATTAAAATTTATTTATTTGCTTCATTAAATGTATATTTTTCCGATTTATTCCACTGATTTGCTAGATTTATTTTTCCGATTTATTCAGATGATTTATTTTTCCGATTTATTCAGTTGATTTGCTATATTTCTTCAACTGACTTTATTTTTCCTGTTTATTCGATTGATTTGCTTTTCCCGTTGATTCAACGGATGGATTTATTTTTCCTATTTATTCAGTGGATTTGCTGTTTATCTTTCCTATTTATTCCCTTTATTTATTGGCTCTATTTATTTCTTACATTGATTTATTTATTTGCTATGCTGGTTATCTTTATTAAATGTGTTTTCTTTACTTTTCCTGTGCACTGCATGTATTTATTTGCTGGGTCTGTTTATTAAATTGATTTATTTGCTATGTTTATTTATTTAACGGATTTGCTGGCCGTCCACAAGGATCCCTTCCCTCCAGTTGGACGTTCTTGGATGCCTCTCTCTTCTCCCACAGTCGGTTGGGCTTGTGTCCTACACTGGGTTTCTTGGAGAGCCCCTTGCCCAGACAGGACCCCCACCCTACCCAAAATCAAACAGCTTTGCACCCCTACATTTCTTGAAAAAGGGAGATTATTGCTGCGATTGTTGTTGTTTGGAGGTGGAATTTTAGGCGGGGATGTCGGAAGAAAAATTGCCATTTCAGACCCATCCGCGTATAGCTGGTGGCTGGTTTTAATTATTTCTTATCAATTGACTTTGCAGAGATTCCTTTAGTGACCGTTCAAAGTCGCAGCGGCCCTGAAAAACATGACTTAGGCCCGTTTTTCACACTTAGCAACCGTCAAGCGGCCTCCCCTGTGGTCACGCGATCAAAATTCCCCCTCTTGGCAACTGACTCGTATTTATGACGGTCGCGGCATCCCCCGGGGGGGGGTCAGGCGATCCCCCCTTTGCGACCGCCTTCTGAGAGAGCAAACTCAACCGGGGGGGGGGGGAACAGCCAGATTCAATGAACGACCGCGCGACTAGCTGAACAAGCGCAGCGATTCCTTTTAACAACTCCGGCAAGAAAGGGCGTAAAGCGGGGTGAAACTCCCTAGAATGACTGTCCCGCTTAGCGACGGGAAACATTGGGCTCGATTGCGGCCGTTAAGCCGAGGACTTACCTGTACTGCAATCGTTCCCAATATGGGCCGGCCCGGTCTCGTTTTTGAAGCAAATCGGGTCCGGTTTTACGACTCCAAAGAAAATGTGGACAAATCGGTGTTTGTGTGTGTGTGTGTGTGTGTGTGTGTGTGCGTGTGCAAAACCCAAACCTGGGCACAACTCCTGCTTGGAGGGAAGATCTGGGTTGTGAGAACCAGGTTTTTTGGGGGGGAGAAGGGAGGTTGACTGTGACGAGGGAGGTCGTTGTAATTTGCAGATTTGAGTAGGGTTTTTTCCCCTCCCCGTTTTAAGGCCAGTCTGATCCTACTCGGCCCCTTCCAGATGTGCTGGGCTCACCCCCAGAAAACCCCCCCTCCCGTGGTCCCCAAACATCTGGAGGGTGCCTGTTTTGGGAAGCAGCTGGCTTCCAGAGGTGCATTGGCAAAGGATGAGGTTCAGACAGGTGAGATGCGGGCAGGTGTCTCTTATTATTTTCTCCACCTGCTGAAGGGAAGCAACGACAGACGCCTCCGTGTCATTCATCCTGGCGGCCCTCTTGGGAGGGATGGGGGGGGGTCCATCCAGAGACCATCATGGTTTGTTTTTTTAAAAAAAAAAAACACGGGGGTGGGGGTGGGGGCCGAATTCTTGTCTGTAAAATGCACTTTGATGTTGTTGCTCTTGAACTTTGCCGAATGTAAACCACGCGTTATTTAAAACTTACGACACAAAAGGAAGCGAAGAAGAAGAAGAAGAAACAAAACAAAAACGGAACGAAACAAAAACCTACGCATAAGAGCTATTTTATGATTCAGTGTTGAATAAAGGTTCTTCAGAATAAGGGGCGGCTTCTTCTTTCGGCTGGTTGGGAAGGGGACGCGGCAAGGGGATGTGACTGTGCGTTTGGGTGCGGGTGTTGGGTGCGAATGATCCCTCTCCCCCCCCCCCCGTTTAAGTTGCGGGTCTTTGGGAACCGAGGCCAAAAGGGCTTGGGATCAGGGATGTGCGACAGCTTTTAGGACGTGTGGGTTTCACCTCCCAGACTTTGGCCTAGTTGGATGGAGAATTCTGACAATTAACATCCACAAGTCTTAAAAAGGGGCCGAGGCTGGACGCTCCTGCTTTAGGGCAACGTTTCCAATTGGAAGGGACCTTGGAGGTCATCTAGTCCAACCCCCTGCTCAAGCAGGAAGACTTCTACCGTTGGTTGTCCAATCTCCTCTTCAAAACCTCCAGTGTTGGAGCACTCAAAACATCTGGTGGCAAGCTGTTCCACTGGTTAATTGTTCCGATTGTCAGCAAGTTTCTCCTTAGTTCCAGGTTGTTTCTCTCCTTGATCCGTTTCCATCCAGTGCTTCTTCTCCTGCCTTCAGGGGCTTTGGAGAATGGGAGGATCCCCTCCCCTCCTCAAATACGAGAAGCAAGCTAAGTATGTTGGGTCTTTTTCTTCCTGATGACCATCAGTTTGGTCCAGATATCCGCAATCTGGACAGCAGGTTCAAACGAGGCCACCACAGAAGAGGTCTCCTTGTGGACAACTGGATACCTGCTTGAAGCTTAGGTTGACGTGAAGCCAAGAGAAATAAATGATAGAACTGGGCCAGGAGGTGACCGGTTTGTCCATTGCGCTGGTCAACGGCTTATCCGACTGGGTTGCCAAAGAACCTGCACGATGTGGGTTGGTAAACCATGGTTCCTCAGCAGACATCTTGGCGCTGGGCGTTCGTTGCTTGGTTGGATGCTGGCTTAGGAGCTGCTGAGTTCTGGAGGGCTTCTCCCGTGGGGCAACATGGTTTTGTCTTGCTTGTGTGTTGCTTTGACCCCAGAGGTGGTGCCCAAGAAGCAGCTTTCGGCCCAGGTGTGCGGGGCAGGTAGGTGGGAGATGTGTTGAGGAACGGGTGGGGAAGCACCCGCTGGTCCGTTTGCTGAAGCACAACACCATCCCATCATCCAGATCAGTGGTTCTCAACCTGTGGGTCGGGACCCCATTTGGGGTCGAACGGCAATTTCACAGGGGTTGCCAAACCACACATCCGCCATTTTTCCCCCCTTTTCCTTAGCTGTGCTCCTCCCTTTTATTCTATTGGCTTTCGAAAGCCAATAGAAGAGACTCTCTTGAATCGAGTCTAATTCTATTGGCTTTCAAAAGCCAATAGGAATTGTCCAGGCTGTCTCTGCCCTGCTGAGCCTGCCAAAAGTCCCATTCTGCAAACGGTGCTGCACCAGTTGAGTAGTCCTCGACTTAGGACCGGTTGAGTAGTCCTCGACTTACGACCGGTTGGGGGTCGCGGCATTGTAAAGGTTGAGAACCACTGATCCAGATCCATTTGGGCAGATAGAGTGCTCCGGCGAAGGGAGGGGAGTCAGGGTGGTGTCAGTTATAGGAAACCCACCCCCCTTTATGGACATTGATCATGTGTGCGGCTGTCATTTATTCTGTTTCTTTCTTCTCTTCCTCCCTCCCTCCCCCTTCCTCCCATCCTGTTTCCTCCTCTATTCTTCCTTCCCTATTTTTTTCCTTCCTTCCTTCCCTCCCTCCATTCCATTCTCTCCTGTTCCTTCATTCCTTCCCTCTCCTTCCTTGCTTCCTGTTCCCTTGTTCCTTTCCCTCTATTTCCTTTGTTCCTTCCTTCCATCAATCTATCCTATTGCCAACTCTTTCCTTCCCTCCTCCCTTTTCTCTTCCTTCCTTCCAGTTCCCTCCTTCCTTCCTTCCCATTCTCTCCTCCCTTTTCTCGCCTTTCTTCCTTCCCATTCTCTCCTTCCTTCCAGTTCCCCCCTCCCTTGTTCTTTCCTTCCTTCCCATTCTCCTCCCTTTTCTCCTCTCCTTCCTTCCAGTTCCCCTCTTCCTTCCTTCCCTTCTTCCTTCCCATTTTCTCTCCTATCCTTTCTTCCAGTTCCCTCATTCTTTCCTTCTTTCCCTTCTTCTTTCCCATTCTCTCCTCCCTTTTCTCCTTCCTTCCAGTTCCTTTCTTCCTTCCCATTCTCTCCCTTTTCTCTCCTATCCTTCCTTCCAGTTCCCTCGTTCCTTCCTTCTCTTCTTCTTTCCCACTCTCCTCCCTTTTCTCCTCCTTCCTTCCAGTTCCCCTTCTTTCCTTCCTTCCTTTCTTCTTTCCCATTCTTTCCTCCCTTTTCTTCCTTCCAGTTCCTTCCTTCCTTCCCATTCTCTCCTCCCTTTTCTCTTTCTTCCTTCCCTTTTCTTCCTTCCCACTCTCTCCTCTTCCTTCCAGTTCCCCCCTCCCTTCTTCTTTCCTTCCTTCCCATTCTCCTCCCTTTTCTCCTCTCCTTCCTTCCAGTTCCCCTCTTCCTTCCTTCCCTTCTTCCTTCCCATTTTCTCTCCTATCCTTTCTTCCAGTTCCCTCGTTCTTTCCTTCCTTCCCTTCTTCTTTCCCATTCTCTCCTCCCTTTTCTCCTTCCTTCCAGTTCTTCCTTCCTTCCTTCCCATTCTCTCCCTTTTCTCTATCCTTCCTTCAAGTTCCCCCTCATTCTTTCCTTCCTTCCCTTCTTCTTTCCCATTCTCTCCTCCCTTTTCTCCTCCTTCCTTCCAGTTCCCCCCTCCCTTGTTCCTTCATGTTCCCTCCTCTGGCCTTTTTTTCCTTCCCTCCTCCCCCTTTCCCCTCCACTCCTTCCCCTTTCTCCCCTTCCCATTCCTATAGCCGCTGGCAACTCCAAGGGTGGCTCATAGTCCCAGGCCTCCCCCTTCTGCCCCCCCCCCAGGACCCCTGCAGCTAGAGTTCCACAATCACAGTCTTTGATCTTGGCTGCTTTTCCTCACCTCTCTCAAGATGGGAAGCAATTAAATAAATCCAGAGGCAAGTTTTAAGATAAAAGTGAGGCTTTTGCCAGACAAATGGCCATTAAGGCCGCACAGCGGGGGGGGGGGGAGCGGCACTGGTGGTAAACCTCTCTGGCTGGGGAATTCTGGGAGTCGCCGTCCGCAGCTCTTCAAATTGAGAAACCCTGCAGAGCCTCTTCTAAATCCAATCCTTCCTGCGGTCCCTCAGGTCAATAAAACACCCACCAAGCTTCTTTCCTGGGTGGATGGTTGCCAAGAAACGCAAAGGCAGCGATCGAAATAAGCAGCTCTTTCTCCTTAAACCAGGGGTGGGGAACCTTGGCTCGTTTATGATTGGCGGACTTCAACTCCCAGAATTCCTGAGCCAGCCTGGCTCAGCTTGGAAACCTCTCCCTTTCCCCTCAGCGTGGCTGGCTCAGGGATTCTGGGAGTTGAAGTCCACCAGTCATGAAGGGGCCATAGTTCCCCCATGCTGGCTCAGGAATTCTGGGAGTTGAAGTCCATGAGTCATAAAGTGGCCTAGGCCAGGGGTAGGCAACCTTGGCCCTTTGAGATGGGTGGACTTCAACTCCCAGAATTCCTGAGCCAGCCATGCTGAGGGGAAAGGGAGAGGTTTCCAAGCTGAGCCATGCTGGCTCAGGAATTCTGGGAGTTGAAGTCCACGAGTCATAAAAGAGCCAAGGTTGCCTACCTCTGGCCTAGGCCTAGGTCGCTTTATGACTCGTGGACTTCAACTCCCAGAATTCCTGAGTCAGCCATACTGAGGGGAAAGGGAGAGGTTGCCATGCTGGCTGAGGAATTCTGGGAGTTGAAGTCCACGAGTCATAAAAGAGCCAAGGTTCCCCACCCTTGCCCTATATCAGGGGTCTTCAACCTTGGCAACTTTATGACTCGTGGACTTCAACTCCCAGAATTCCTGAGCCAGCCTGGCTCAGCTTGGAACCCTCTCCCTTTCCCCTCAGCGTGGCTGGCTCAGGAATTCTGGGAGTTGAAGTCCACGAGTCATAAAAAAGCCAAGGTTGCCCACCCCTGGCCTAAACTCTGAGGTGAGATTCAGGAGGGTGCCTGGTGTGGAAAGCCTTCTGCCTGCGTCCTTCCTTGAAGCCACCCTGAAATATGTGCCATTCGCTCCGCACGATTTCTTGCACACACAAATCGCACAACTTCATGAGAGTCCCTACCAGGATATAAAGAGTTAAGACAAAGGGCAGAAAAAGAAGCAAAAAATGGGGGGGGGGGATTTTATCCTCCTTCAGAAGCCAGCCTGTAGGATCCCACAACCTGAACCACAATCACAACCACAACCATTCAGTCTTGACTTTGTGTCTTCTTATATACCAAATATCTGTCTTGAGGTCTCTTTCCTCATCAGCTGGGCAGCCTCCACATGAGCAGAGGCTCACTTGCACACAGCTGATCTGGGACATTGCGCAAAATGGAGGTTGGGGTGGGTGGGTGACAAAGGAGCGAAGGAAGAAAGGAAGGAAGGGATGAAGGAAGAGAGGGAGGCTCAAGGAGGGAGGGAGGGAGGAAAAGAGAAAGGGAAAGAAAACAGAAAGAGGGAAGGGAAATGAAGGAAGGGAAGGAGGGAGGGAGGGAGGAGGAGAGAAAGGAGGGAAGGAAAACCAAGAGGGAAGGGAAATGAAGGGAGGAAAGTAGGGAAGGAAGGAAAACAAGGAAGGAAGCAAAAGAGGAAGAAAGGGAAGGAAAACAGAAAAGGAAAAAAGGAAAAGGGGAGAGGGAGGGAGGAAAAGAGAAAGGGAAGGAAAAGACAAAGAGGGAAGGGAAATGAAGGAAAAGAGGAAGGGAAGGGGAAGAGGAAGGAAGGAAAAGCAAGAGGGAAGGGAAATGAGGAAAAGAGGAAGGGAAGAAAAAGGGGAGGGGAAGGAGGAAGGAAGGAAAAGGGGTGAGGAAGGAAAACCAAGAGGGAAGGGAAATGAAGGGAGGAAAATAGGGAAGGAGGAAGGAAAACAAGGGGAGGCAGGAAGCAAAAGAGGAAGAGAAAAGGAAGGAAAACAGAAAGGAAAAAAAGGAAAGGGGGAGAGGGAGGGAAAGAGAAAGAAAAGACAGAGAAGGGAAATGAAGGAAAAGGGAGGGAGCTAGCAAAAGCAGAAGGGGAAGGGAGGAAAAGAGAAAGGAGGGAAGGAAAACAGAGGGAAGGGGAAAGAAAAAAAATAGCGAAGGAAAACAGAAGGGGAGGGAGGAAGCAAAAGAGAGGAAGAAATCAAAGAGAAAGGAGGGAGGGAAAACAAAGAGAAAGGAAGGAAAAGAGGGAGGAGGGGAGGAAGGAAAACAGAAGAGGGAGGGAAAGAGAAAGGAGGGAAGGAAAACGAAGCGAAAAGAAGACAAAGAGAGGGAAGGAGGGAGGGAAGGAAGGAAAACAGAAGGGAAGGAATCTGGCAGACAAATGATCATTTTAAGTCAGTGGTTCTCCACCTGTGGGTCGGGACCCCATTTGGGGTCGAACGACCATTTCACGGGGGTCGCCAAACAACGCGGTCCGCCATTTTTTCCCCCTTTTCCTTGGCTGTGCTACTTCCTTTTATTCTATTGGCTTTTGAAAGCCAATAGAATAGACTCTCTTGAATAGAGTCTAATTCTATTGGCTTTCAAGAGCCAATAGGAATTGTCCAGGCTGTCTCCGCCCTGCTGAGCCCGCCAAAAGTCCCAGTCTGCAAACGGGGCTGCACCAGTTGAGTAGTCCTCGACTTACAACCGGTTGAGTAGTCCTCGACTTACGACCGGTTGGGGGGTCGCGGCATTAAAAAGGTTGAGAACCTCTGTTTTAAGCGGAGAACCCGTCTTTCCTTGGGCGAGACTCGCTCTGGGCCAAATCGCTCCAAACCCATCAAGCTAAAGACGTATTTTTAAGAGCGGCTGAAACCACCGCCCGCTCAGGATACAACCCTAGAACAACCTACGAAGGGTACAAAGATTCCGGAAACCAAAACGCCGCTTTCTCCAAACCCGGCCAGGGGGAATTAAAAGTGACTTTCCTGTTTTTTTCCTTGGCAGTTTCCAGGACTTTCCTCCATGAAAATTGGGCGCTGCCAGTTTAAAAAAAAAAAATTTAAGAAGACTAAGAAGGTTTGGATCGGACTCAACTGGCGGGACTTCGTAGGCCAGGGATCTCGGAAGCCTTTCCCCTCCTCTCCTAACGAGTCCTCGACTTATGACCGGCCCCCGATCTTCCATGGCTAAGTGAGACTCTTGTTAGCCGAGCTTGGCCTCATTTGACACCGTCCTTAAGTGAATCCCTGCAGTCGTTTAGTGAGTTAACACCGTCGTTAAGTGAACCCGGCTTCCCCCACTGGTCGCAAAAGGGGAGAGCGTGACCCCCCCCGCGACCGTCGTTAAGTACACGTCGCCAAGCATCTCAATTTTGATCACACCATCCTGCGGAGGTTGCAATGGCCTGCCCGGGTGAAAAACGACCGTGCATCGCTTTTTATGGCGCCGCTGTAACTTCAAATGGTCACTAAAGGAATGGTGTTAAGTGTGTTTATTCCTAATAAAAGAATTCCCAACAGTTTAAGCCCAATTCAGGTGGGTGAGAAGCACGAGGACAAAAGAGGAGAAGCCGGGAGTGAGGAAACAGTGGTTTATTTTGATCGTGCTGGAGTTTAAACCTCCATTAAAAACCCAATAAATACAACCTAGAGTGAACCGCCTTGTAACATTCGAGCATTTGTCAAATCTGCACGGATTTTTTGGAGGGTTGGGGTGGGGGGCTCTTAGGAACCAGGAGAGGAAGGCGGGGGCCTGGATTTTGGCATGCTGAGGAAATTCTCCCTGGAATTTCAAGGGAGCAAATTACCTCCCCGGATGAAGAGTTACTCTCGGCTGTGCGAACGTGGAACCCACGTGGGAAAACCGGACCAAGAACAGCCTCTCCCGCCCGTGACACGAAGCCCGGCCTTCAGTGGTTGTGTGGCCGGCCTCGGCCTCGCCCGCGGCCGACGGGAGGGGCGTCCATGGTGGACCGGGGGTTCTTGATGGTTTCGTCCACAGAGACGATGAGGCAGGCGGCCTCGGAGGCGGCCGTCAGGGCATTGATGCGCACAATGGCCGGCTCCCACACGCAGGCCACAAAGTTGTCGGCGATGTCTTCGTTGTTCACGTCCACGCCGTACCAGGTGCCTCCCTGCAGGGCAGACAAGAGAGACCTGAAGCCGCGGGACACCTGCGTCCTCAGGGCCTGCCCTCCCTCCCCCCCCCGCTTCTGGTCTCAGCGGTGGGGAAGGGCAGGCCTCCCTCTGGACCTGTGCAGGATACGTGCAGGCCGGAGGGGGGGGGGCTGGTGCAGGCAGAGGGTGCGACTGGATGGTCTCTGGAGGTAGAGGGGCAGAAGTCCAGCAGATTCACAGAAGGTGGAAATAACCATTTTAAAAACGTACGCAACACATCGTAACGCTGTTTGTGAACTGACCAGTGTCACTGAGCTGATAGGTAGGTAGGTAGACAGACAGACAGAACAGACAAACTAGATAGATGATAGATTAGATAGATGATCCAATAGATTAGATGGATGATAGATTACATAGATGATAAATAGGATAACTAGATGATAGATTAGATAGATGATATATAGATAAGATAGATGATAGATAAGATATAGATGCTATAGTTAGTTAGATATAGATGATAGATTAGATAGATAAGATATAGATGATATAGATTAATTAATTAGTTAGACAGATAAGATATAGATAGATGATAGATGGGATAGATAGATAGATAGATAGATAGATAGATAGATTAGATAGATAGATAGATAGATAGATAGATAGATAGATAGATAGATAGATAGATAGATAGATAGATAGATAGATAGATAGATAGATAGATAGATAGATAGGCAGGCAGGCAGGCAGGCAGGCAGGCAGGCAGGCAGGCAGGCAGGCTGGATAACTAGATAGATAGATAGATAGATAGATAGATAGATAGATAGATAGATAGATAGATAGATAGATAGATAGATAGATAAGCAGGCAGGCAGGCTGGATAACTAGATAGATAGATAGATAGATAGATAGATAGATAGATAGATAGATAGATAGATAGATAGATAGATAGATAGATAGATAGATAGATAGATAGATAGATAGATAGATAAGCAGGCAGGCAGGCTGGATAACTAGATAGATAGATAGATAGATAGATAGATAGATAGATAGATAGATAGATAGATAGATAGATAGATAGATAGATAGATAGATAGATAGATAGATAGATAGATAGATAAATAGATAGATAGATAGATAAAGATAGATGATAGATCAGATATATAGTTAGTTAGATATAGATGATAGATTAGACCAGTGGTTCTCAACCTGTGGGTCGGGACCCCATTTGGGGTCAAACGACCATTTCACGGGGGTCGCCAAACAATGCAGTCTGCCATTTTCCCCCTTTTCTTTGACCACGCCCCTGGCACCCGGTGATGTATAAGTGGTTGGGGGTCACCACAACATGGGGAACTGTATTATGGGGTCGCGGCATTAGAAAGGTTGAGAACCACTGGATTAGACAGACACATACAGGCAGGAATGGATGGAAAACCTACAGATATGTAGATAGGGACGGATGGGTGGATGGTAGACAGACAGCACCAACACCCCACAAACAAGCAACCTGTGTCCTGATGGATCAGGAGCCCCAACGATTCTCTCAACAGTGGCCAACTAACTAACTGCCCAAGGAAGGTCACCAACCTGCCAGAAGGTGAACCTTCAGAGGGAGTCCAGCTATCAGTAAGACAACACTTGATGGGAAAAAGATTTACTGCCATTTTTATGCTGCCAATTCAAACCCTGGTCTTTTACGCCTGTTTGCCTATGCTGCACCGAGGGTTAAGTTTAAATATTTCAATTTTGTGTTCGAATGACGCAAAGACCAGGATCACGGGGGAAACAGAGAAAATGTCAAGGTCCAGGGCTAGAAATCTGGAGAAACAGAAAAGTCGATCACCAAGAGAATAAAAATGTAGAAAATTTATTAGCTAAACCTAGCTTTCGTCAAGAGCTCTTGACATCGTCAGGGTGTAAAAGGCAGTTTGTTGGGAAAGCTTATATGCAACCGCTAATCATCTGCACTCGGCTCCTAGACCGTGTTATGGGACCCAGCTGGGCACGTTGTAATTTGAGTGTGTGTCTTACATCAGAGTATAGTTCTTTCTTACTTCCTTTCTGTGTTCCGTCGCGCGTATCTCTTTCACTAACCCTGGGTTTGGCCAGAGTTCCTTCCCTTCCCTCGTGGGTAGTGATTGTCTCCCTCCCACCAACCTTCTGTCCATGGTTCTGCTTGTTGGGATGTGTGTATGTTATCCCCCGTTTCTTTTTGCTTCCTCCAGCTGTCCTAGTCGAGTTACGGTCCGATCCCCCCATCTTTTGCAATTGCAATTCAAGTATTCCATTCTGTTTTATACCACTCTCGTCCCTTTCTATAGGTGTCATTTTAATTTTTGCTTTACCGGGTCCATCGCTACTCTCCCTCCCTTGTGCAGACGATTAGCGGTTGCATATAAGCTTTCCCAACAAACTGCCTTTTACACCCTGACGATGTCAAGAGCTCTTGACGAAAGCTAGGTTTAGCTAATAAATTTTCTACATTTTTATTCTCTCAGTGATCGACTTTTATTGGATTTTAACATGAATATACCTGAGAGTCATATTTTTACTTGTATAGCTCATATGTATGTATGTATGTATAGTATGTATGTATGTATGTATGTGTGTATGTGTATGTGTATATGTATATATATTTATTTCTAAAATTTGGGTTGCTAGCAAAGAATTAAGGGAGAACTAGAATAGCTATTTCGAACTCTTTAGCTCTTTTCAACCAGACATACCCTTCCGAGATTCGAACCTAGGCTGTCTGCATGTTAAGCAGCTGTATTAACCTCTAGGCCACAGGCTCTGTCTCACTTTTGCCAGCTGTGTTAGGGAGGGAAGAAACAGGGGAGGAGTTATCTAGAATGCTGTATGTTAACATGCAGACAGCCCAGGTTCGAATCTCAGAAGGGTATGTCTGATTGAAAAGAGCTAAAGAGTTCGAAATAGCTATTCCAGTTCTCCCTTAATTCTTTGCTAGCAATCCAAATTTTAGAAATGTATATGATGTCACAGTTGTGACTGCTGCCTGTGGATGGGTCTAGTTTGAGCTGATACAAGGCAAAAGATTTCTCTCTCCCATATTTGGGCAACAGGGTGTAACATACAGCATTCTAGATAGATATATAGATATATTTGCACAACTGAACGCTCACAGCCCATCCCTCCCGGAAGCTCACCTGGGCGTGCTTGGCTCGGAGCTGGTTGAGGATGTTGGTGGCGTCGAAGCCGGCGTTGTCGCAAAGCTGCCGTGGGATAATCTCCAGGGCTTTGGCGTAGGCCCCGATCAGCAGCTGCTGCTTTCCCGGGATGGTTCTGGAATAATCTCGGAGATATTTGGAGATTTCCATTTCTATTGCTCCCCCGCCGGCCACGACGGAGTCGTGCTGGGGAGGAAACAAAATCCAGATGGGCAAGTGGAACAGCTGGCCACCAGAAATCGTGGGCGCTCCATCACTGGAGGTTTTTAAGAAGAGGCTGGACAGTCACTTGTCTGAGATGGTGTAGGTTCTCCTGCCTGAGTAGGGGGCTGGACTAGAAGACCTCCAAGGTCCCTTCCAGCTCTACTCTATTCTATTCTATTCTATTCTATTCTATTTCATTTTATTTCTATTCTATTCTATTCTCTTTCCCATTGTTATTTCTATTCTATTCTATTCTATAATTCCATTCCATTTCTTTCTGTTCAATTCCTATTCTGTTCTGTTGTTTTCTATTCTATTCTGTTCTGTTGTATTCTATAAATCTATTCTGTTCTTTTCTATTCTATACTACTCTTATTATATTAATTCTATTCTATTCTATTCTACATCTATTCTATTCTTCTATTCTATTATTATTCTATTCTATTATTCTATTCTGTATCATTATTCTATTATTATTCTATTCTATTCTATATCATTATTCTATTCTATAATCCTATTCTTTAATTCTATTCTATTCTATTCTATTCTATTCTATTCTATTCTATTCTATATTGTTATTCCATTCCGTTCTTTTTTATTCTGCCCCAAAGAAGAGGGTGTCAAACTATTCTCCAAAGCACCAGAAGCAACGGATGGAAACTAATCCAAGGAGAGAAGCAACCTGGAACTAAGGAGAAACTTCCTGACAGTGAGGTCAATTAACCAGTGGAACAGCTTGCCACCAGAAATCGTGGGCGTTCCATCAGTGGAGGTTTTGTAAAAAGAGACTGGACAGTCACCTGTCTGGGATGGTATAGGTTCTCCTGCCTGAGCAGGGGGCTGGACTAGAAGACCTCCAAGGTCCCTTCCAGCTCTATTCTATTCTAAGTGTTTCTTTGGGGGGGGGGGTCCTGGAATTTGGCAGCTGGCCAGCAGGACAAGGTCCGTTGTCCCCCCTGCCCTCCCCCTCCTCCCAAACCAGCCCCCCCCCCCGGCAGAAGAACCGAAAGGACACGTACCTTGATCGCCCTCCGGACGATCATGATGGCGTCATGGAGGGAGCGCTCCGTCTCTTCCATGATCTGTTCCGCCCCGCCTCGCAGGATGATGGTGCAGGTTTTGGCCTTGGGGCAACCTGTGAAGAAATTATACCTGCCCAGGAGAGAGAAAAAAAAAGTTTTGCTTTTTTTGATGAGCGGGAAAGGGGGGGGGCTTTGAAGACGTCCCGGAGGGCATGAAAAAGACTTTTTAAGGCAACTTTAACGTTATTTAACGTCCAACGGCCAGGGAGAGTCAGGGTAGGAAGTCCTTGACTTACAGCCACAACTCAGCCCCTGAGCAGGGGGTTGAACTAGATGACCTCTAAGGACCCTTCCAACATTATTATTATGGATCATCGCACAGTCAGCCAGATGTTCAGACTGGATTTGGCATTTTGTCTACCTATCGAGTCCTTACCCAGGACCTGGGATAGGCAGATGTGGATGTTTGATGGTGTTACAGGTATCGTCGCAGGATGGAAGCAGTTCCTAATAAGGCCGCCTTTTGCAATTGACTATTATTATTATTATTATTATTATTATTATTATTATTATCATCATCATCATCATCATCATCATCACCACCACCACCATCACATCATCTCTGTTGCTAAGCAAGACAGCTGTTAAGGGGTTTTTTTTGCCTCATTTTACAACCTTTCTTGGCACAGTTCTTAAGTGAGTCCTTGCAGTTGTTAAGTTGGTGACCACGGCTGTTAAAGTGAATCTGGCTTTCCCATTGGCTTTGCTTGTCAGAAGGTGAATCACATCACATCTCTATCTCTATCTCTCTCTCTCACACACACAGATACACACGGGGGGGGGGGCCACACTGCAACTGTCATTAAGTACATGCCAGTTGCCAACTGTCTTGAGTTCTGATCACGTGGCCCTGGGGCTGCTGCCAGGGGCATGAAGGGCGAAAAACGGTCATTTTTTTTTTCAGGGCCACTGTTAACTTCAGTCACTAAAGGGATGGGTGTTAAGTTGAGGACCACCCAGAGTACAATTTCCCGACGTTTTTCAGGTCCCAGCAAATTCCTGACGGCGGCGCGAGTCAACAATTAATCAGTGGAACAGCCTGCCTCCAGAAGCGGTAAATGCTCCAACACTGGAAGTTTTGAAGAAGAGACCGGACAGCCATTTGTCCGAAATGGCGTAGGGTTTCCTGCCTGAGCAGGGGGTTGGACTAGATGACTTCCAAGGTCCCTTCCAACTTTACTACTATTATTATTATTACTATTATTATTTCAAGGTGGCATTCCTTCCAACGAACATGCCAGGGCTGTTATTTCCTGGGAAAGCAAAGCTGTTCACAGCACCCGCCACCAAGAATCTGGGGTGATGGAAGACACAGCTGGAGCCCTCTCCAGATGTTGTTGCAAATTCCCAGGACATCAGCCAGGTCTGCTTTCCAGAAGGTCACAGTCTGCCCGGCTTGCATTTAGAAGCGGGAACATGGCAAGAAAGCCAAAATGCCATTTTAATCCCGGCAATCCGCTCGGAGGTTGCCGAAGAGCAGGGATGCGCTGGGCTCATCCCGAGGGTCTTCCTGGCCCCGAAGCCTCCCAGACAAGTGCCCCCCCCACCCCCTTACCTCTCCCCTCCAATCTGGGCCTCCTCAAAGAGCGCGCAGCGTCCAAGGACGTCGTCCGTGAGGGCGTTTGCGCTGGATTGGATGGATCCCCCGCAGGCCTGCCAGGAGAAAAAGCCCTTTTAGCGCGACGTCTACGCAGCCACAAGTCGTTCAGAAGCCCACCTGAGATCCCACAGCTAGGTGGGCCTCTTGGGTTTTTTTTTTTTTTAACACTCCCACCTTGAGCAAGAGAAGAGAATATTTGTAGCGCAGGGTTGAGTGGGGTGGAGGGAGAGTGCTCTCTGGGTTTGATGGTTTTCTTGCAGACGTTTCAGAACCCCACTAGGGAACATCATCAGTCCTAGAAGGGAGTGGGGTTTGTGGGGAGGAGGAGGAGGAGGAGGAGGAGGAGGAGGAAAGGACTGTGTGGGTTCTCTCTGAGTTTGATGATTTTCCGACAGACTTTTCATGACCCAACTAGGGAACATGATCAGTGCTTGAAGGAAGTGGGGGTTAAGAAGAAAGAAAGAAAGAAAGAAAGAAAGAAAGAAAGAGAGAGAGAGAGAGAGAGAGAGAGAGAGAGAGAGAGAAGGAGGAGGACTATGACTGTGGGGTCCCTGGTGCTCTCTGAGCTGGGTGGTTTTTCTTGCAGATGTTTCATGACCCAACTAGGTAACATCATCAGTGCTAGAATTGGGGCTTGCGGAGGAGAAGGAGAAGGAGAAGGAGAAGAGGAGGAGGAGAAGAAGAGGAGGAGAGGGAGAAGAAGAAGGAGGAGGAGGAGGAGAAGGAGGAGGAGAAGGAGGAAGAGAAGGAGGAGGAGGAGGAGGAGGAGGAGGAGGAGGAGGAGGAGGAGGAGGAGGAGGAGGAGGAGGAGGAGGAGAAGAAGAAGAAGAAGAAGAAGAAGAAGAAGAAGCAGAAGAAGAAGAAGAAGAAGAAGAAGAAGAAGAAGAAGAAGAAGAAGAAGAAGAAGAAGAAGAAGAAGAAGAAGAAGAAGAAGAAGAAGAAGAAGAATCTAGTCTGCTTCAGGTGTGGAGCAAGGTGTGAAGTTCACCAAAGGACCCTTCCAGAAATTTCCAATCAGTGCTAGAAGGGAGTGGGGTTTGGGAGGAGGAGGAGGAGGAGGACTGTGGAGTCATTGATGCTCTCTGAGCTTGGTTATTTTTCTTACAGACGTTTCATCACCCAACTAGGGAACCTCATCAGTGCTAGAATGAAACATCTGCGAGAAAACAAGCAAACTCAGCATGCAGCAAGGGCTCCAGTCGTCCTCCTCTTCTTCCTCCTCCTTCCTCCCCATTCCCCCCTCCTTCTTTTCCATTTGCACGGACAGTTCATCACCCAACTACATAACATCATCAGTGCTAGAAGGGAAAGGTGGTGGTGGGGGGGTTGTTTTCTAGAGAATTCCTGGAAGCCTGGAAGCACTCAGACAAAGCAGCCAGGTAGAGTATCTATACACCTTTCACAAGGGGCAATTCAAAAGCCCCCCCCCCAAAAGGGGGGAACAAAAAAGACTAAAACACCCCCATCCGCAGGGCAACCAACACCCAGATGACCCGAAATTAAGACCAAGATTAACACTAGACCAGATCGACAATCAAACAGTAGACAACAATTAAATCAAGAAACCACCAAGAACTTTCCCACCCACACTGGCAAAACCAGTGTGTGCATAAACAGAGAAGAAATTCGACCGCAAGAAAAGGGATTCAACGACAACGCGCCACAGCCAAATCGCCGTGGGACAAAACTTCGACTAATACCGAAGAAACAGCCAAATAGAACCATTAAACAAAGGATGCCATAAGGGGGGGGGGGAGAAATGAGAACGACGACAACAACAACAAATGTTTTAAAATTACTTTAAATCAGTGGTTCTCAAACTTTTTAATGCCGCGACCCCCAACCGGTCGTAAGTCGAGGACTACTCAACTGGTGTAGCACCGTTTGCAGAATGGGACTTTTGGCGGGCTCAGCAGGGCAGAGACAGCCTGGACAATTCCTATTGGCTTTGGAAAGCCAATAGAATGAGACTCTATTCAAGAGAGTCTATTCGATTGGCTTTCAAAAGCCAATAGAATAAAAGGGAGGAGCACAGCTAAGGAAAAGGGGGAAAAAATGGCGGACTGCGTTGTTTGGCGACCCCTGCGAAATGGTCGTTCGACCCCAAATGGGGTCCCGACCCACAGATTGAGAACCGCTGGTCTACGGGGAACCCCGGATGTTCCAGAAGAGAAGGACCCATACCATCATGGTCCTCTTCAGATCCTCTTCGGGGACCCGGCCAGCGCAGAACATGTCCCGGTCTGCAAAGTACTGAGTAGCCACGTCTCCGATGGGCAGTTTGGACAGCACCACTTTGGCCCCGGATTTGTGGAGCTTATCCAGCTTGTCGTATAAAATGTTCCACTCGGCGTCCACGATGGCCTGGTAGTCCTGTAGAGGCAGATCGAAAACGCTGGGATTATCGAAGCACGAGAAGCGGATCGTGGTTTTGGCGTGTAGCACAGGGCTTTTCAACCAGCGGGACGGATACCACCTGTGGTACACTGGCACCTGGCAGGGGGTACGCGACCATCCTAGAAAAGGGGTAGCCGGGGAGGGGAACGAGTTGAACCGGTGGCAGCACCGCACAAGCCTGAGCGAGAGACGGCTGGAGCTGCAGGGCTGTCAGGGCTCAGCAGAAGCGCCAGGATCAGTGCCAGGCTCCAGCTGATTGGCGCTTCTTCGGGGATGTCAGGACTCAGCGGAAGCACCAGGATCAGCGCCAGGCTCCAGCTGGAGCTCGGGGCTGATCCTGTTGCTTCTGCCGAACCCAGAAGAAGCACCGATCAGCTGGAATGTTGCAGCCTCTCCAGGGTCTTGTGATTTACATTCAGATGCTTGGCCACTGATTCATATTTCTGACGGTCACGGTGTCCCAGGGTCATGTGAAGGGGCCAAAACCTGCTGCAACCACCCAGCAGACGGGGGGGGGGGGGGGGGCACGACAAAAACCAAACACCCCCCACCCCACCCCCACTGCCAATCCTCAACAGAAATGCTCACAACAATGGAAACCTGGAGGAAGAGCGTGGCCGGGCGGGCAGGTAGGTGTCTTGCTTAGCTGTGGCTTGGGGGGCACTTTTTCAGTGCCATTGTAACTTTGAACAGTCACTAAGCAAACTGTTGTAAGTCGAGGACTACCTGTACTTTATCACTCCCCCCCCTTTTTTTTGATCATCAAGTTTTTGACACCTTGCTAGGAGACTGGTGGTACTCGAATGTTGCCCTATCCTAAAAGTGGTACAAGGGGTGAAAAGGTTGAAAGGCCCTAGCGTAGCAGACCAGATTTTGACTGTGGTTGAAAAGAAGGAAATGGGTCATTATTCTATTCTATTCTATTCTATTCCTTATTCTATTCTATATTCCAATATCAATTCTATTCTATTCTATTCTATTCTATTCTATTCTATTCTATCCCATTCTTAATTCTATCCTATTCTTATTTCTATTCTATCCCATTCTTAATTCTATTCTATTCTTATTTCTATTCATTCTATTCTATTCTATTCTATTCCTTATTCTATTCTATTCTATATTCCAATATCTATTCTATTCTATTCTAATTCTATTCTATCCCATTCTTAATTCTATTCTATTCTTATTTCTATTCTATCCCATTCTTAATTCTATTCTATTCTTATTTCTATTCATTCTATTCTATTCTATTCCTTATTCTATTCTATTCTATATTCCAATATCTATTCTATTCTATTCTATTCTATTCTATTCTAATTCTATTCTATTCTATCCCATTCTTAATTCTATTCTATTCTTATTTCTATTCATTCTATTCTATTCTATTCCTTATTCTATTCTATTCTATATTCCAATATCTATTCTATTCTATTCTATTCTATTCTATTCTAATTCTATTCTATTCTATCCCATTCTTAATTCTATTCTACTCTTATTTCTATTCTATTCTTAATTCTATTCTATCCCATTCTTAATTCTATTCTATTCTATTCCCGATTTTAACCATTTTAAAATGTGTGGAGTTCAACTCCCATGCTGGCTGGGGAATTCTGGGAGATGAAGCCCACACATCTTAAAATGGTTACGCTGGGGAACACTGGCTTAGGTACAACAGCCGTGTCCAGCCAAGATGTCCATCAACACAAAGCCTCCGAGACTTTCAGCCCACACCCGCTTTCTAACTCCTGCCCTATCTGCATGGCTTCCTCTGTCCAACCCCCCCAGCCCCACCCCCAAGGAAGAGACAAGACCTCACCGCCACATTCTGGACTCGGACCTCCGCGTTGTCCTTCTCGGCTTTCAGCTCCAACTCAATGTTCAGCAGGGCAATCTTGGGCGACTCGTACTTCTTGGGCTGCATCTCGAACCCGGCGTAGGAGAAGGTTTTCTTGAAAGCCACTCCAGCCACCAGCTGGGTATCCTGCGGAAAGACCAAATTGCTTAGGGGGTGGGGGGGGAGCTTCCAAAAACATCTGGCTAAGTCCTGCAATCTGCAAGAGTCTAACTCAGGGGTAGGCAACCCAAAACACTCAAAGAGCCACTTGGACTCGTTTCCCACCAAAAACAAAACACCGGGAGCCGCAAAACCCTTTTGATATCTAAAATGAAGATAACACTGCATATATCCTTTTTTACCTTTTGTGTGTGTGTATATGTAGGTCTTTGGTTATTCGGGTTTTCTCCCGCATAAAATTGGAAGTGTCTTGGCGACATTTCGACGAAGTCCCATTCAGGCTGGTGTTTTCAGCTTTGTGCTTCGAAGAGCAATGTGTGGTCTTAGCTCCTCGAAGCACGAAGCCGAAAACACCAGCCTGAAGATGACGAATGGGACTTTGTCGCCAAGACACTTCCAATTTTACGCGGGAGAAAACCCGAATAACAAAGACCTACAAACACCCCCGAAAACCTCAGAAAACACACACACACACACACACAGAGAGAGAGAGAGGTAAAAAAGGATATATGCAGTGTTATCTTCACTTTAGATGTCAAAAGGGTCTCTCTTTCTCTGTCTCTCTCTCTCCCTCCCTCCCTCCCTATCTGCCCTTGGTCTGCCAGTCCTCTTCCCCCACTCTCTCTCTTTCCTCTCTTTCTCTCCCCCCCTTTCTCCCTCTCTCCTATCTGCTGCTCACTTGGCAAGCTGGCTTCAAGCTGTTCTCCAACAAGCTCAGGTGTAGGCAACCTCGGCTCTTTTATAACTCATGGACTTCAACTCCCAGAATTCCTGAGTCAGCATAGCTGGGCTAGTTAGCTCTCTCTTGCTCTTCCTGCTTCCTGCAGAGATGCAGCAAAGGGAGAAGCCCCGCCCAATAAGCTTTTCAGTTCCTCGGAGAACACTGTGAGTGCACACTTTTACTTATACACACACACACACACGGAGAGAGAGACAGCAAGAGAAGCAGGGAAGCGCAATTGCCTCGCTTTGTCTCTCTCTGCAAATGGCAGAGGAGGTTGGGAGCCATAGGGGAAAGCTCAAAGAGCCTGCATGCGGCTCTGGAGCCACAGGTTGCCGACCTGTGCTCTAGCTTAACCCTTCCAAACAGCGTTTTCCCAACTTTTGAGAGGAGGGGGGGGTGGACTTCCAAGTCTCAGAATCCTCGGGAAGGGGGCAACGCTGGCTGGGGAATTCTGGGGGTTGAAGTCGGAAGTCCTAAAGGGGCCCTAGCTCTCCACCTCTGTCCTAGACAGACACTTGGTCTGATCTTTGGGCGGCGTCATTTATTGAACACGTCAAGAAACGCCCGGGACCATCCCGGACCGTCCCCCACTCCGGAAGCTCACCTCCAACGCTCCGCCTTGCACCTTCTTGATGCCGATCATTTTGATCTGCAGCAGCTCGTCCAGCATCATGACCGCGTCCACCACCATCTTGGCAAAAAACTCCTTGTGCTGGGAAATCAGCTTGGAGCTCAAAGCAGTGCCGGCACACTTCTGCAGCAGGCCTATCAGCTCTCTGTTGGGGAGGGAGGGATAGAGGAGGAGAAGGGAGAAAGCAAAGGAAGAGGGACGGTATGCATGGTTGCTGAAAAGACTTTAGGATAGGGGTCCCCAAGTTTGGCCACTTTATGACTTGTGGACTTCAACTCCCAGAATTCCCCAGCCAGCATTGCTGTCGTCCTGTCTGTCTGTTTGCCTGACATAGAACTGGACTTTTTTTTTTTTTTAATCTGAGAATAAAAAAAAAGCATTGAATGTTGCTGTCTTTTCTCCCAACGGGGCAATACATGTTGATAGACACAATCCACTGTTCGTTTGTGAACACTGTGCTGAGCAAAATAGTATCCATAAAAAATAGGAGACTGAAATACCAACTGTATATTTGAGTTCTCTAGCAAAAAGGGTTTTTTTTTTAACCCCTCAACTTAATCTAAACTGTTTTGATCACCAGAAACAAGCAAAATATTGGCGCCTTTGGAGGGAGCTGTTTTGAAACCTTGTATAATGGCAACTGCAAAGGATCTGTCATTTTTATAAAAGCTTTATGATTAATTATTTTCAATGCTATTTTTCTCTTGGTAAACGTTGACAATGTGATTAGCTTGAAATAAATTACAACGGGTTTATTATTATTATTATGGATCATCGCAGTCAGCCAGATGCTCAGACTGGATTTGGCATTATGTCTACCTATCGAGTCCTTACCCAGGACCTGGGATAGGCAGATGTGGATGTTGGATGGTATTACAGATATCGTCGCAGGATGGAAGCAGTTCCTAGTAAGGCCGCCTTTTGCAATTGACTAATAGCGAATCTGTCAATGCCGATGATGGTGTTCAAATGGTGCTCCAGTTGTTTTGGGATTGCATCCAAGGAGCCTATGACTATTGGTACTATCCTTGCTTGCTTTTGCCAGTCTTTCTATTTGTAGGTCTTTGTATTATTTGTATTTGTATTGTATTGTATTTGTAAATTTGTATTATTATTATTATTATTATTATTATTATTATTATTATTACGGCAAATAACGCAGACCATTACGGAAAGCTTTGCTAATACCGCAAATTTTGCGGATACAAATTAATATAAATTAATTGCTGCTTCGGACGAGTCCTGAAGTATCTGATTATTTTCCATTTCCAGCTCTGGAATGGAGAGAGGTAAAGTGTTTGATTACAGCATTATTTCAAAAGATGTTTAACGAAAACCAAAATAAAGTTAGGATACGCAGAGATTTAGGCACATAAATGGGAGTTGGTAGCCCACAAGTCATAAAGCAGCCAAGGTTGGGGACCCATGCTTTAGGGCACCCCGGGCTGAAGCAGCTCCAATTCTCAATTTCAGCTAGTCCTCAACATACGACCACAATGGAACCCCAAATTGACGTCACCAAGCGAGACCTTTACTCGGCCAGCTTCGCTCCATTTGACCACCTTCCTCGCCACGGCGCATCACTGCCGTTCTTAAATTAGGCAACACAGTTGTTGATCCAGTTTATCACGTGGACTTTTGCTTCTTGGGAGGATCGACGTTGAGACAGCTGCCAATGCTCTGAGTTCGGATCACCTGACCCTGGAGGGATGGCTGCAATGGTCATCAGGGTGAACGTGGTCGTAAGTCTGTCTCCCCCCAGTGAGGTTGTAACTTCGAACAGCCGCTAAACGAACGGTCCCCTTGAACTGGCAGAAGTTCAAAAATAACATTAGGAAGCGTCACAGCGAGTCCTTGATTTACGAGCACTGATTTAGTGACGGTCCGGACTTACAACGGCAGCGAAGAGGGACGTATGATTTGTTTTTTGCACTTTCGACCGTTGTAGCCTCCCTGTTGTCCTCTGATGCTTGGCAATTGACACGTGTTTATGACGGTCTCGATGTCCTGGGGTCACGTGATCCCCTTTTGCGACCTTCAGAGTAATTTAACCGTGTTATTCACAACTGCAGCAATTCCCGTAACAAGCGTGGCGAGAAAGCTGGTCAAAACGGGGCAAATTTCACTTAACGTCCGTCTCTCTTAGTGACGTCAATTCTGGGCTCCAGTAGCCAAGGACTATCTATACTTCACATTAAGGACTTGGAACCAGCTTCCGGTGGAAGTTAATGGGTCAAAACTGTCAGGAACTGAGTTTAAAGATCCTTGGGATGAACGCCTCCATTATCCGGCGAAAATAAATAAAAATAAAAAATAATACAATAAATAAATTTTTTAAAAAAATGAAAAACCTGAGCTACAAATATTCTATCAGTACGCATATTTATGGATCTTAGAAAAGGCAGATGATGCAAACACACATACTCAGAGGCAAAGGAACCCAGTAATTCAGGGAATGGAGCTGGGGTTACTTCTGGCACCCATTTTCCTTCAGACACTGTGCTGGTCAGAGTATATAGCTATCTTAGGAATTAAGAACTGTCCCCTTAAGACAGTGGTTCTCCACCTGTGGGTCGGGACCCCATTTGGGGTCGAACGACCATTTCACGGGGGTCGCCAAACAATGCAGTCCGCCATTTTTCCCCCTTTTCCTTAGCTGTGCTACTCCCTTTTATTCTATTGGCTTTTGAAAGCCAATAGAATAGACTCTCTTGAATAGAGTCTAATTCTATTGGCTTTCAAAAGCCCATAGGAATTGTCCAGGCTGTCTCTGCCCTGCTGAGCGCGCCAAAAACCCCAGTCTGCAAACGGTGCTGCACCAGTTGAGTAGTCCTCGACTTACGACCGGTTGAGTAGTCCTCGACTTACAACCGGTTGGGGGGTCGCGGCATTAAAAAGCTTGAGAACCACTGCCTTAAGGGACAGCCTTCTGGTTAATGTAGTTTAAGTTACCTGGTCCTATCTGTGTTTGGACTGGACACTGGGAGGGACGTCTGTTTTAATTACCGGATTTCCTGCCTACGTTGATGGCCAGTGAGATCTTGATGAATTCCAACCACAAGATCTGTTTGCTTCGTTAGCATGGAAGAAACTATCTTTTTTTTTTTTTTAACCTACGGGACGGGTCCAGATTATGACGTGTTTTTCAGAAGGATCTCTACAGTCACTTTAAGTTAATGTTTTGAGAATGCCTGATGAATTGGAGTAATCTGCACAAAATCCTTCCGCGGAGTTAAACTGCCCGCATCAAGTTTAATATCCAGCAGCAATCTCCCGGGTTGATGCAGAATAGACACCAAAAGGGAGGAATAAGTAATAACGGCCGCAATCAAGGAGAGAAACCTCTCCCACAAATCAAGAGGACGCTTGAGGAAGGCCAGATTTAAAAATATTTCCCCCTGCCAAGGATTGTTCTAGTAAGATAACAGACTAGGGCAGGGCTTTTCAACCTTTTCACCCATTGTGGCACTTTTAGGATAGGGCAACATCCCAGGACCACCAGTCGCCTAGCAAGGGGTCAAAAACTTGATTACCAAAAAAAAAAAAAAAAAGGGAAAAAAGTGATAAAGTACAGGTAGTCCTCGACTTACAACAGTTCGCTTAGTGGCTGTTCGAAGTTACAATGGCACTGAAAAAAGGTGCCCCCCCAAGACACCTGCCTGCCCACCCGGCCGTGCTCTTCCTCCTGACCGAGGTTTTCATTGTTGTGAGCATTTCTTTTGAGGATTGGCAGTGAGGGTGGGGTGGGGGGGGTGTTTGGTTTTTATTCCCCCCCCCCCCCGTCTGCTGGGTGGTTGCAGCAGGTTTTGGTTCCTTCACATGACCCTGGGGCACTGTGACCGTCATAAATATGAATCACTTGCCAAGCATCTGAATGTAAATCACAAGAGCTTGGAGAGGCTGCAACATTCCAGCTGATCGGCGCTTCTTCTGGGCTCAGCAGAAGCGCCAGGATCAGTGCTGAGGTCCAGCTGGAGCCTGGCGCTGATCCTGGTGCTTCCACTGAGCCCTGACAGTCCCGAAGAAGCGCCAAACAGCTGGAAAGAGGCACTGATCCTGGGGCTTCCGCTGAGCCCTGACAGCCCTGCAGCTCCAGCCGTCTCTCGCTCAGGCTTGTGTGGTGCTGCCAGCGGTTCAGCTCATTCCCCTCCCCTGCTACCCCTTTTCTAGGATGGTCGCGTCCCACCTGCCAGGTGCCCATGTACCACAGGTGGTACCCATCCCACTGGTTGAAAAGCCCTGCTCTAGGGAGTTCTGTCTCTCTGAGTGTCAACTGCATTTCATCCATCCCACTCGTTCGATAATTGATTTTCCCCCACAAACAGAATTGCCACTTACACCTGGTCTGTCTTCTTGATTGTAACGGCAATCTTCCTGATCTTATCCACTGCCTGCCGAAGGAAAAAAAGAGGGAGTCAAGCTATTTTCCAAAGCCCCTGAAGGCAGGAGAAGAAGCAATAGGTGGAAACTAATCAAGGAGAGAAGCAACCTGGAACTAAGGAGAAACTTCCTGACAGTGAGAACAATTAACCAGTGGAACAACCTGCCTCCAGAAGCGGTGAATGCGCCAACACTGGAAGTTTTTAAGGAGAGACTGGACAACCATTTGTCCGGCATGGTATAGGGCCTCCTGCTTGAGCAGGGGGTTGGACTAGATGACCTCCGAGGTCCCTACCAGCTCTGTTATTCTACAATTCTGTAAGGCTCTCCTGCTTGAGCAGGGGGTTGGACTAGATGACCTCCGAGATCCCTACCAGCTGTTATTCTATAATTCTGTAAGGGTCTCTTGCTTGAGTAGGGGGTTGGACTAGATGACCTCTGAGGTCCCTACCAGCTCTGTTATTCTATAATTCTGTAAGGCTCTCCTGCTTGAGCAGGGGGTTGGACTAGATGACCTCCGAGATCCCTACCAGCTGTATTCTATAATTCTGTAAGGCTCTCCTGCTTGAGCAGGGGGTTGGACTAGATGACCTCCAAGGTCCCTTCCAACCCAATTATACTATTTTCTTGAGCAAGCCTTCACCCTATGTTCTCCGAAGCGCCTGAAGGCAGGAGAAGCAGCAACGGATGGAAACTAAATCAAGGAGAGAAGCAACCTGGAACTGAGGAGAAACTTCCTGACAGCGAGGACAATTAACCAGTGGAACTGCTTGCCACCAGAAGTTGTGGGTGCCCCATCACTAGAGGTTTTTAAGAAGAGACTGGACAGCCACCTGTCTCAAATGGTACTATAGGGCTTCCTGCCTGAGCAGGGGGTTAGACTACAAGACCTCCGAGGTCCTTTCCAACTCCGTTATTCTGTTACCTGCAACAATTAACCAGGGGAACTACCTGCCTCCGGAGGTTACGGAGGCTCCATCATTGGAGCGTTTCAAGGAAGACTGGACGGCTGCTTGTCTGAGATGGTAGAGGGTCTACTTCCTAGAGACCTCCTATCATCTCCTTATTCTTACATTCCTTCAATCAGTGGCCCCCCAACCTTTTGGGCACCAGGGACCGGTTCCACAGAGTAAGGTTTTCCCGCGAAACGGGGGGGGGGGAGAGGCCTGGCTTCGCCTGCTGCCTGCATCCCGCGGATGGGACTCCGCTTGCTTGCGCAGAGCGGTTTCTGCCATTGCCACGGACTGCTGCCGGTCCACTGACCGGGGATTTGGAGACCCCTGCATTAGATCAAACAGTCTTCCGGAAGGCAAACAGGAGCACCAACGTCTTCTAGCTTACCAGCTGTGTTGCCGTGCGGAAAGCCCGGATGATGATCTGGGGGTGAAGGCCTTCTTCCACGTAATTCTTGATTTGCTTTAAGAATTCGGCCGCCAGGAGTGTCACCGACGTGGTGCCGTCCCCAACCTGGGAAGGAAAAGTCTGGGAATAAGAGAAAGGGCTTCCCTAGGTCAGCTGAGTGGGGAAACTCCCACTTTTCTTCCTCTGAGGACAGGGGTCTTCCAAACGTGGCCCTTTGATGACTTGCGGACTTCAACTCCCAGAATTCCTCAGCCAGGCACGCTGGATGAGGAATTCTGGGAGTTGAAGTCCACACCTTTTAATGTCTATATCAGGAGTCTTCAAACGTGGCTCTGTGATGGCTTGTGGACTTCAACTCCCAGAATTCCTCAGCCAGGCATGCTGGCTGAGGAATTCTGGAAGTTGAAGTCCATTCCTCTTAAAGTCTATATCAGGAGTCTTCAAACTTGTCCCTTTGATGACTTGTGGACCAACTCCCAGAATTCCTCAGCCAGGCACGCGTGCCTGGCTGAGGAATTCTGGGAGTTGTAGTCCACAAGTCATCAAAGGGACAAGTTTGAAGACCCCTGCTCGGGAGAATGGGAGTGTTCTGTCCCAACCTACGTGAGTCCTTGTTAACTCACCAGGACAAACCCCTCTTTTAACAAATAGGCTGAAAATGCAGGAAAGCCAACCCCTTTTATTAATTAGGTACAGACCCACAAAATGTCCCAACAGCCAAGGCAAACAAAACACGACGCAAACGGAGAATTGTTCGCAGGCAAGGCGAACAGAACAGGATTCCGTGAAACTTGAGTCCTTTGCAATCGGCTGCCTTCAGCAACCAGCATCGCCCACACCTTCCCATTTTATTCTGCAGCCCCCAGGCGTGGCTTCTCAATGCCTTCTCCTCTCGCCTTGGGAGTCGCCCCATTGCCTCCCTCTTTCCTGCTCTGGTTGCCTGTCTGCATTTGCCAGCGTCTGTGAGGTCTTCCAGCTGTGAGTCCTCAGGGTCTGACTCAGCTTCCCAGCACAACCTGAGCACCAGTCCTGAAGCTCATCAGAGCCTTCCTCCTCCTCTGATGGCTCTCCAGGCCCCTCCTCCTGATTCCCCGGATTCAGCTGCCGGGTCCACTGGCCGGCACGGAATCACAACAGGGATTCTCTCCACTGTCTCTGCGTGGGGCACTTCCTTCACTTTGCAGAGGCCATGGGGAACCCCCTGGAATGTCTCCCCCCCACTTCTCTCAAAGGTGCTGTTCAAAAGGCTACTGGACTTTGTTGGGGTTTTTTTTTCCCCTGAAAACATTTTCCTTCTCATCCAAGAAGTTTCATCCATTCTGATAAAGGACCCATCTCAGAACGGATGAAGCTTCTTGGAGGAGAAGCAAAATGTTTCCTCCTTCTTTTTCCTCCACAAGGAAAAAAAACAAACAAAAGCAAAAAAACAGCCCAGCTGCCTTTTGAAGAAAACATCCATTGGGACAATGGATGACGGAGAACCTGCATAGACAGACACCCACCCACCCCCCACCCCTCGGTTGTGTTTCCCCTTTCCCCCAAGCCCACCTCTGCATCCTGGGACTTGGCAATGTCCACCAGCGTCTTCGCAGCAGGGTGGACCACGTCGAGAAGCTTCAGGATGGTTGCGCCGTCATTGGAAATGGTTGCTTTGCCTGCAAAGATGGACAGTTGTTGGGACACCAGAAAGAGGGCAAAGAGAAGCAAGGAGGATCAGGGGACTGGAGGCTAAAACATGTAAGGAACGGTTGCTGGAATTGGGGATGTCTAGTTTAATGAAGAGAAGGACGAGGGGGGACATGATAGCAGTCTTCCAGTATCTCAGGGGCTGCCATAAAGAAGAGGGAGTCAAGCTATTCTCCAAAGCACCTGAAGGCAGGACAAGAAGCAACGGATGGGAACCAGTCAAGGAGAGAAGCAACCTAGAACTAAGGAGAAACTTCCTGACAGTTAATTTAATCCTAGGATTAAAGGGACATTTGCTCCTGTGTTTCAACCCTGTGCAAAAAGGCAGCCCGAAGGTCTAAAATCTTTCGGACTTTGTCACCTAGGAACTTTGGAGAGACAGTTGTTAGATGATAGCAGGGTTTGAAACAAAAGCAGGAGGGGCATCAATGAATCAATCAATTCTCAGGTTCTCCAGATTTAAAATAGTAATAATAATAATAATAACTAGCAGACTTCCAGTATCTCAGGGGCGGCCCCAAAGAAGAGGGAGTCAAGCTATTCTCCAAAGCCCCTGAAGAAGGCAGGAGAAGAAGCAACGGATGGAAACTCACCAAGGAGAGAAGCAACCTGGAACTAAGGAGAAACTTCCTGACAGTGAGAACAATTAATCAGTGGAACTACCTGCCTCCAGAAGCGGTGAATGCTCCAACACTGAAAGTTTTTAAGAAGTGACTGGGCAGCCATTTGTCCGAAATGGTATAGGGTTTCCTGCCTGAGCAGGGGGTTGGACTAGATGACCTCCAAGGTCCCTTCCAACTTTATTATTATTATTATGGATCATCGCACAGTCAGCCAGATGTTCAGACTGGATTTGGCATTTTGTCTACCTATCGAGTCCTTACCCAGGACCTGGGATAGGCAGATGTGGATGTTTGATGGTATTACAGTATCGTCGCAGGATGGAAGCAGTTCCTAATAAGGTCGCCTTTTGCAATTGACTAATCGCGAATTTGTCAATGCCGATGATGGTGTTCAAGTGGTGCTCCAGTTGTTTTGGGATTGCACCCAAGGAGCCTATGACTATTGGTACTACCCTTGCTTGCTTTTGCCACAGTCTTTCTATTTCTATTTGTAGGTCTTTGTATTTTGTTATCTTCTCCAGCTCTTTCTCTTCTATTCTTCTGTCTCCAGGCACTGCCACATCCACTATCCAGACTTTTTTGTCTTTCTTATCGACAATTGTTAAGTATGGGGTGTTATGTTGCAGGTGCTTGTCTGTTTGAATTCTGAAGTCCCAGAGCAGTTTAATTTTATCATTTGTTGTTGTTGTTGTTATTATTATTATTAAGTTGCCAGATGTGTATATGGAAGAATATTGGATGTATTGGGACATTTGAGCAAAATCCGAACAACAAGCCTGTCAGGATGAGACCCAAGTAGTCTGACCCACGTAGGTCCACATGGCTTAAAACCCGCCCCATAGGGAAACCCCTGACCTCCTGGCAATGGTGGTCAGCACCAGCCTCACCTCTGTCGTCCACAATGAGTTTGTCCATGCCCCGGGGGCCCAGCGTAGTCCGGACGGCTTCCGCAATCACTTGGCAAGCACTGATGTTGCTAACCAGCTGCGGGATGCCTTGGGAAGTGTCCGTGCCTTCCTTCAACAGGATAACAGGTGTGGGCTGCAGGTAAAGCAAGGTTGGGTCACAAGTCAGGTATGGCGAGGCCCAAAGCGGAAAACCAGCCACACATTTGATTGCGCGCACAAGGACAATTGTTATCCAGTTATTTCTGGCATGGAAAAGGCAGAAAGCTGAAGAACAGAGTTAAGCAGAGTAGAGTAATGATAAGAATAGAATAAAATAAAGATAATGGAATAGAATATAGAGTAATGTTAAGAATAGAATAGAATAATGATAATGGAAAAGAATATGGAGTAACGTATAGAATAGAATGACAATGGAATAGAATATAGAGTAATGTTAAGAATAGAATAAGAACAGAATAGAGTAATGATAAGAATAGAGTAGAATATAGAACAGAATAGAAAATATATAAAATAGAATAGAATAGAGATAGGATAGAATAATAATAATAGAATAAGAATAGAATGAATAGAATAAAATAATGATAGAATGATAGAATAATAAGAATAGAAGGATAGAATAGAATAGAATAATGATAGAATAATAGAATAATAGTATAGAATATAATAGAATAATGATAGAACAGAATATAGCATATAGAATAGAATAGATAATAGAACAGAATATAAGGTAATCTTAAGAATAGAATAGAATAATGATAAGAATTAAATAGAATATAGAACAGAATAGAAATTAGAAAATAGAGAATAGAAAATAGAGAACAGAACAGAAGCTGGAAGGGACTTTGGAGGTCTGCTAGTCCAGCCCCCTGCTTAGGCAGCTTGGTAAAAATAACAGTGATGCCTTAAGGGATGTACACATAGTCCTCAACTTGCGGCTACAAACGCAGCCTCAAATATCTGTTGCCCAAGTGAAACATTTGCTAAGGGCGTTTTGCCCCGTCTGACCATTTTTCTTGCCGGTCGCTAAGCAAACCAATGCAGTTGTTCAATGAACCACAGGCTGGTTAAGCAAACCTAGCTTCCCCATCATCAACACTGAGTCAGTTGCCAAGAGTCTGAATTTGGATCGCCTGAGGAGATGAGGATGCTGCCAACGGTCGCAAGCCTGAAAAATGGCCCCAAGTCCCTTTTTTCCAGGCTCTTGCAACTGTGAACGGTCCACTAAATGAACCCGTTGTAAAGTCGAGGACTGCCTGGATTGTGTTTATTTACTGTTGAAAGCAGCCCAGGCAGTGAGACGAGGCAGGACATAAATTAAAACTATAAATTAAAACATATCAAGGAGAGAAGCAACCTGGAACCAAGGAGAAACTTCCCGACTGTCGGAACAATTAACCAGCGGAACAACCTGCCACCAGAAGCGGTGAATGCTGCAACACTGGAGGTTTTTAAGAAGAGACTGGACAGCCCTTTGTCTGAAATGGGTTAGGGTTTCCTGCCTGAGCAGGGGGCTGGACTAGATGACCTCCAAGATCCCTTCCAACTTTATTATATATAAAATTTTTTTTTTGCAAATACAGCCCCTTGCAGGGGAGGTGGCGGGGGGGGGGCGCTGCCTCTTCTGCACACCCATCCCGTGCATCACACGGGGTAAGTGGTCTCCTAACGTCTTCACACATGCACCCACATTCACAATACCTGCGGGTTAGGTCTCGTGGTGGGAGGGGGCAGCTGTCCTGCCCTGAATTCCCTCTGGGACTACACCTCCCACAAGGCCTCGCGGCGAGGCAGCCATTCGGCTAACGGAGCCGGCTGCCGCAGAGCTTGCCGGGAGTTTTAGTCTCCGGGGGTTCCAGCCCTGACCGCGTGTAGCTCGTTCGGCTTTTAGCTCCGCTCAAGGGAGGCCTCGTACGTTGCAGGAGCGCAGCCGCCGGCGGGGCTCCCGCGTCGGCCTCCCGCCCGCCGGCGACCCACCCCGGCTTCCATCAATACCGGCTCCTTCTCGCCGAGAAGCCTCTCCCGAGGAGGAGAAGGCCACCCGCGAGGAGACCGACGCCCGCCCCGCGGCGGATGGCGGCGGATAAACTCGGCTCTGCCACCGCTTTCCCCGTCACTCACCATCATCTTGGCGGCGGCTCTGGTTCAACGCTCCCTTCCCCAGAATGCACCGCGGTCGCCTAGAAACTTCGCGGGGGCCGGGCCAAAGGAAAGGGCGGGGCCGCAAGGGGAAGTACGGCGCGAGTCTCATAGAGAGAAGAAAAAGGAAGAGTCCTCCTCTCACGGGCGCTTCGGAGTTCATATTAAAACCTTTTTTTTTCTTCCTTTCCAGGCATTTTTTTTCTCTTTTGACAATAGGAAAATGGAAAAGAAGAAATTTATTTTATTTATTTATTTTTTAATTTTTATTTTTAACCGACAAAACAGAACAAAGCAAAACATAACACACATACACACACAATATATACTTCTCCTTTTTTTTGTTAACAGCAATTACATAACGGTAATCTAATATTTACATTTCCCCCTTATTCTTCTTTAGAATATTTGTCCTTATAGCCCCATTATTTCTTATTTACATTTTTCTTCCTTCATGTTCTACTTCTGGAAAAGAAGAAATTTAATTATTCTTGAAAATAGCAGGGATTTTTGGCCGAGGCGGTAGCAAAAAAGTGGCTTGCGTTAATCCGTTATTCACTTGGGCGTTGTTTCTCAATTTCAGCATCTTTGAAATGGGTGGACTACAACTCCCAGAATTCCCCAGCCGGCTTGCTTATGGTTTTTTAGAGCAGTGTTTCTTAAACGCTTTGCTTTCGTGACCCTTTCCCTTTCATAAAAATGAAGGGGGACCCTCCAAGGGGTTTTTCTTCATAGGGGTTGTATTTATCGATAGTTACCCTATTAAAAATTAAAACGGAGGCGTTTGGGACAATGCTTGTGGATTGAACCAGGTTAAAAAAAATAACACACTTTAACCCAGGGGATATATACATAGTTTTCATCAAAATCCCAATTGATTTAAAATTGATCTCTTTTTAAAAATATTTACCTATTCATTCATTTATATGCTGCCCAGAGTAAGAGGGGCGGCATATAAATGTTTTTTTAATAGCTAAAATAGAAAAAGAGTGGAGTCCTGCAGCTATCTACATTCTCTTCCAGTCTTCTTTTAAGATCTGTTTGTTGTCTATGATCGATGCAGCCATCCATCCACTCTGTATCTCTATCTACCTACTTACTATCCATCCATCCATCCATCCATCCATCCACTATGTGTCAATGCAAAAACATCTGGGCCAAAGGAAAGGGCGGGGCTGTCTGTCTACCTACTTACCGTCCTTTCTGTCTATCATTCTATTCTATTCTATTCTATTCTATTCTATTCTATCTTATCATTATTCTATTCTATTCTATTCTCATTATTCTATTCTATTTTCCTATTCTATAACCCTATTCTATTTTTCTATTCTATTCTAATCTATCATTATTCTATTGTATTCATTCTTTCCTACTGTTATTTCTATTCTATTCTCTTATCATTATTCTATTCTATTCTTGTCATTATTCTATTCTATTTTCCTATTCTATAACCTTATTCTATTTTTCTATTCTATTCTAAATTTCTATTCTATAATATCATTATTCTATTCTAATCTAATCTATAATTATTCTATTCATTCTTTCCTACTATTATTTTTATTCTCTTATCATTCTTCTATTCTTCTCATTATTCTATTCTATTTTCCTATTCTAGTCTAAATTTCTATTCTATTCTATCATTATTCTATTGTATTCTATTCATTCTTTCTGTTATTCCTATTCTATTCTGTCTTATCATTATTCTATTCTTCTCATTATTCCATTCTACTTTCCTATTCTATTCTAAATTTCTATTCTATTCTATCATTATTTTATTCTATTTTAATCTATCATTCTGTTCCATTCTATTCATTCTTTCCTATTGTTATTTCTATTCTATTCTATTCTATTCTATTCTATTCTCTATTCTGTTTCTCTTCTTATTCTCTTCTGTTCTCTTCTCTTTTATTCTATTCTATTATTCTATTCTATTATATTATATTATATTATATTACATATCCTCTTCTCTATTCTCTTCTTATACTCTTCTCTATTCTGTTTCTCTTCTCTTCTCTTCTATTGGAATAGGCTGCATATTTTGGATTATATTTCGCATTTAAGCAAGAAAAAAAATAATCGCCCTCCCGGTCTACTCGGAGGCGGACGGTAAACCAAAGAGACAAAGCAGGGGAGGATTCCTTGAAACGCCCGCCTCGGCTCCACCCAGATCTTCGGCTCCTCCAATCGGAAGAGCGGGTGGGCGGGGCCCCGCCGCAGCTGCTGTCAGCTGAGCTCGCCAGCTGCCGGCGCGCTGCGGTCCGAGGACGGCAGGCAGCGCCGGGCAGGCAGCGCTCGGCTGACGGACAGGCGGACGGGCGGGCTCCCCCCGCGATGTCCCCCGCCTGGTTTGCCCTGCTCCTCTTCCTTCTCCTCCTCCTCGGCTTCTGCCCGGCTGGTCACGGTGAGGAGCCGCCTCTTGGCCCCGTCGCGGTGCAGCCCCCACCGGGGTGCCTGGCTGCCATCCTGGCTTACCCGCCAGAGGCGCCTCTTGCAAGCCGGAGGCAGTGTGGGGGGGGTTTGGGGGGGCTGAGCTGGCGGGTAGCCGCGATCGGGGGCGCGCGTCTGCATGCGGGGATGCGGGTGGGCTGCGTGTCTGTTTCATAACCGTCGTGGGGGCGAGGATGCGTGTATCTACAAGAAGCAGGATTTAAGTCACGGGTAGGCAGCCTTGGCTGTTTTCTGACTCGTGGACTTCAACTCCCAGAATTCCTGAGCCAGCATGGCTGGCTCAGGAATTCTGGGAGTTGAAGTCCCCGAGTCAGAAAAGAGCCAAGGTTGCCTACCCTGGTTTTGGGCCATTCTAGACAACAGAAGGACTGGGGTGGGGGTTGTGATAGCAGTCTTCCAGGATTTGGGGGGACTGCCCCAAAGGAGAGGAGGGGAGTCCACCTCTTCTCCAAAGCCCCTGAAGAAGGCAGGACAAGAAGCAACAGAGATGGAGACTAATCAAGGAGAGAAGCAGCCTGGGATTAAGTGACAGTGAGAACAATTCATCAGAGGAACGACTTGCCACCAGAAGTTGTGGATGCTCCAACACTGGAAGTTTTCAAGAAGAGATTGGACAGCACGCTGGCTGAGGAATTCTGGGAGTTGAGGTCCACTCCTCTTAAAGTCTATATCAGGGGGTCTTCCAACTTGGCCCTTTGATGACTTGTGGACTTCAACTCCCGGAATTCCTCAGCCAGGCACGCTGGCTGAGGAATTCTGGGAGTTGAAATCCACAGGTCATCAAAGGGCCAAGTTTGAAGGCCCCTGATCTACACATTAAATTGCTGTATTTGATTCTAATTTCATTTTAAACTGCATTCCATCCCAATTTCATTTTAAGTGGTATTTTATCTCTAGTTCACATTAAATCGTATTTTAACCAATCCCGTTTTAAATTGTTTCTCTTGCATGTTAGTAAGAACGTGTGTTTGGAACGCTGCACCTCGATATGGTCCATGGGCTAATCAATAAAGTAAATTATATCACATTGAATAGGCATGTCCTTGCAGGCACCCACCCACCCAAACCAGGATTTAAGTTAAGTGCAGGCTGCCATCTGCGTGGCGTGTTTCCTACTTGCATTACGACAGAGATGTCCACCGCGTAGGCGGCTTCTCGCCTCGTCTATTCTTAACTCTTAGCTCTTGGCACCTGCGATGCGCCATGTTGCCAAGTTGCCGGTTGCCTTGGAAAGTAACCACGGACCTGTCTTTTTCTCCCCTCCCTGGTCACATCTTTGCCCAGTGGTAGAACACAGAATAACAAAGGGGCCTTGGAGGTCACCTAGTCCAACCCCCTGCAGAAGCAGGACAGTCTATACCGTTTCAGACAAGTGGCTGCCCAGTCTCTTCTTGAAAACCTCCAGTGATGGAGCACCTACAGCTTCCGGTGGCAAGTCGTTCCGCTGGTTAATTGTTCTCACTGTCAGGAAGTTTCTCCTTAGTTCCAGGCTGCTCGTCTCCTTGATGAATTTCCATCCGTTGCTTCTAGTCCTGCCTTGGAGAAGAGGTGGACCGCTCTTCCTTGTGGCAAACTCTTGTGTGATGCTGGATTTTTATTATTTGTTTATTTGTTAAAATTATTTGTTGCCCATCTTGCTGTGGGGCTACTCTGAGTGATTTAAGAGAGAGGGAGGGAGGGAGGGAGGGAGGGAGGGAGGGAGGGAGAAAGGGAAAGAGAGGGAGGGAGAGAGGGAGAGGGGGAGAGACAGGGAGAGGGGAGAGAGGGGGAGATAGAGGGTGAGAGGGAGAGAGAAGGATAGAGACAGGGAGAGAGGGGAGAGAGGAGAGAAAGAGGGAGAGGAGAGATGGAGAGACAGGGGAGAGGGGGAGTGGGTGGGGGAGAGGGAGAGGGGGAGAGACAGGGAGAGGGGAGAGGGGGAGATAGAGGGTGAGAGGGAGAGAGAAGGATAGAGTCAGGGAGAGAGAGGAGGAGGAGAGAAAGAGGGAGAGGAGAGATGGAGAGACGAGGGGGAGAGGGTGGGGGAGAGGGAGAGGGGGAGAGACAGGGAGAGGAGAGAGAGGGGGAGATAGAGGGTGAGAGGGAGAGAGAAGGATAGAGTTGGAGAGAGAGGAGAGAGATGAGGGAGAGAGGAGAGATGGAGAGACGGAGGGGAGAGGGGGAGAGGGTGGGGGAGAGGGAGAGGGGGAGAGACAGGGAGAGGGGAGAGAGGGGGAGATAGAGGGTGAGAGGGAGAGAGAAGGATAGAGTTGGAGAGAGAGGAGAGAAAGAGGGAGAGGAGAGATGGAGAGACGGAGGGGAGAGGGGAGAGACAGGGAGAGGGGAGAGGGGGAGATAGAGGGTGAGAGGGAGAGAGAAGGATAGAGTCAGGGAGAGAGAGGAGAGAAAGAGGGAGAGGAGAGATGGAGAGACGGAGGGGAGAGGGGGAGAGGGTGGGGGAGAGGGAGAGGGGGAGAGACAGGGAGAGGGGAGAGAGGGGGAGATAGAGGGTGAGAGGGAGAGAGAAGGATAGAGTTGGAGAGAGAGGAGAGAGATGAGGGAGAGAGGAGAGATGGAGAGACAGAGGGGAGAGGGTGGGGGAGAGGGAGAGGGGGAAAGAAAAGAGGGAGGGAGGGACAGGGAAGGGAGAGAAGGGGAGAGAGGAGAGATAGACGAGAGATAGGAGAGGAGAGAGGGAAAAGAAGAGAGGAGGGAGAGACGGAGGGGAGAGGGGGGAGAGAGGAGGAGTGAGGGACAGAGGGAAGGGAGAGGGAGAGAGAGAGAAGGATAGATGGAGAGACGGGGAGAGAAGGAGAGGAGAGGGAGGGAGAAAGGAGGGGAGAGAGGAGAGAGGGAGGGGAGAGGGGGAGAGAGAGAGGAGAGGCAGGGAGACAGGGAGAGGGGAGAGGGAGAGAAAGAGATGGAGGGAGAGATAGAGGGAGGGGGGGAGAGGAAGACAGAGGGAGGGAGGGAGAGGGGGAGACAGACAGACAGAGACAAACCACTCACGCATGGCTTCTGGCCTTGAACTCCAGTTCCTCCAAGTGTCAAGACAATCACACCCTTTGGGGGAATGTCTGTTTTCCTGGCTTGTGAAGACATCCACGCGCTCCTCTTTCTCTCTGCCAATTGCTAGGTTTACGCATCCAGGAGTACCTTTACTTCCATGTCCTCAGTCCGGGAGATATCCGTTACACCTTCACGGCTACGCCAGCCAAGGACTTTGGCGGAGTCTTCGTAAGTCTTTTTCTTGCCCGCTGCGCCCAAGCTTTCCTATCCTTCCCAGGGCCATCTCCGGAAGGAAGGAAGAAAGGAAGGAAGGAAGGAAGGAAGGGTTTAAAAGAATAATTAGCACCCTCTTGCAACACCACCCCCCCCCAGGGTTGCAACCCTAGTTTGGAGGAAGATCTTGAGATGTTCCTCAGCTAGAGGTCCTGAGTCCTCTCAACGTCAGTCTGGTTCTGGGAGGACCAGATTGTAGTTGAGCCACATCTGGAGGGCCTTTGCTGGTAGGACAACCTTTCCTGACCTCCACTTGCACATCTGTTGGGAGATAATTTGCGGAGAAGGAATATGGCACACCTGAGCCAGTTCTTGTCCTAGATTGATGGCTTGGCCTTCTTATCAAGCTGATTGTTTGGGAGCAAAAAAATCAGAGAAAGGTATTAATACGTGGGAATATTTATAGCGTAGGCTTGAACTGTGGGGTCCTTGGTGCTCGCTGAGCTGGGTGATATTCTGGCAGACATTCCATGACCCATCTGGGCAACATTATCAGTGCTGGAAGGAAGGGGGGGTTTAAGAGAGGAGGAGGAGGCCTGTGGAGTCCTTGGTGTTCTCTGAGCTTGGTGGTTTTCTTGCAGGCGTTTCATGACCCATCTAGGTAACCTTATCAGTTGTGGAAGGAAGGGGGGGGTTAATGGAGGAGGAGGAGGAGGAGGAGGAGGAGGAGGGAGAAGAAGGAGAAGGAGAAGGAGAAGGAGAAGGAGAAGGAGAAGGAGAAGGAGAAGGAGAAGAAGAAGAAGAAGAAGAAGAAGAAGAAGAAGAAGAAGAAGAAGAAGAAGAAGAAGAAGAAGAAGAAGAAGAAGAAGAATAAGAAGAAGAAGAAGAAGAAGAAGAAGAAGAAGAAGAAGAAGAAGAAGAAGAAGAAGAAGAAGAAGAAGAAGAAGAAGAAGAAGAAGAAGAAGACGACGACTGTGGGGTCCTTGGTGCTTTCTGAGCTGGGTGGTTTTCTTGCAGATGTTTCATGACCCAACTAGGGAACATCATCAGTACTAGAAGGGAGTGGGATGAGTGGAGAAGGGAGAGGTGGAGAAGGGTGACCGAGGGGTCCTCAGTGCTCTCTGCGCTTGGTTGTTTTCTTGCAGACATTTCATTACCCAGCTATGTAACATCACCAATGCTGAGCATCAGTGCATGGCTGGCTGGGGGATTCTGGGAGTTGACGCCTACCCATCTTAAACTTGCGGAGATTGAGAAACATCGATTGACCCAATAAATCCAGCCCGGTGTCCCATCAACAAAACCCAGAAGTGGTTGTGCATGGATTTGGGGGAAGCCATTAGGGCGAACCTCGTCGCTCCTGGGCACAGGATGATGGGTCCCACTCTGCAGGCGGTGGTTTTAAATCTTCCCTCTTTTATGTATCTCCCACTTGCCCAGAACATGAGATTCGAGCAGATTTACCTGGTTCCGTCCGATCCGCCAGACGCCTGCGGGGCGTTGAACAACGGGGTCTTTATTGAAGGCCAGATCGCCTTGGTGGAACACGGGTGAGTCCCTCCCGCGCTCTGCTTTTACACGCCGGTGGAAATCAGCGGGCTGCTTTTCGTGCTCCGAATCTTGGCCGGAGTATCCAGGACGGGGTTCCTTTCGGGAGGAAGCCCACCCCTGGATCTTTCAGGGACCCTCGAACCAGCGAGCAGGTCCAGACGAAACGGTGCTGGATTTAAGGGTGTCCACGACACAACACAACACCACGCGGTCAAGAAGAAGAAGCGTCCCAAAGGTGCTTTTTCAAAAGACAATTTTGAAACTGTTTTGCTTCTCATCCAAGAAGCTTCTTCAGTTCTGACTGAATGGTGGAAGACAGAAGGGTTTATATTCTTTGCAGTCATCTGATTGTTAGTACTCTCTCTGTGCCTTCTTGGTCATCTGAGTGGTGCAAATGGGTGTGGGACCTGCTTGGAACTGCTAAAAGGACCATGTTGTAAACAGGAGATGGGAGTGTGTGTGTGTTATCCCTCCCCCTCCGTTGAGGGAGGGCTGTTCAATTTGGGCCTAGATGGCCTCTTGGACTCCTTTTTCAAACCAGCGGCCCCCTCGGTCCAGAATGCAGACTTTGCTGTCTTTGAAAAAGCGGCCTTGGTCTTTCAAATGCAGACGGGCTGCTGACTCTTGTCCTGAGGGCTTTGTTCTCCTATGCCAGGGATAGGCAACCTTGACTCTTTTATGACTGGTGGACTTCAACTCCCAGAATTCCTGAGCCAGCCGTGCTAAGGGGAAAGGGAGAGGTTTCCAAGCTGAGCCAGGCTGGCTCAGGAATTCTGGGAGTTGAAGTCCACCAGTCATAAAGCGGCCTAGGTCCTAGGCCAGGGGTGGACAAGCTGGGAATTCTGGGAATTCCTGAGCCAGCCGTGCTGAGGGGAAAGGGAGAGGTTTCCAAGCTGAGCCATGCTGGCTCAGGAATTCTGAGAGTTGAAGTCGAGTCATAAAGCAGCCTAGGCCAGGGGTGGACAAGCTGGGAATTCTGGGAATTCCTGAGCCAGTCATACTGAGGGGAAAGGGAGAGGTTTCCAAGCTGAGCCAGGCTGGCTGAGGAATTCTGGGAGTTGAAGTCCACCAGTCATAAAAGAGCCAAGATTGCCTACCTCTGGCCTAGGCCTAGGCCGCTTTCTGACTTGTGAACTTCAACTCCCAGAAATCCTGAGCCAGCTTAGCTCAGCTTGGAAACCTTTCCCTTTCCCCCCCAGCATGGTTGGCTCAGGAATTCTGGGAGTTGAAGTCCACAAGTCATAAAAGAGCCAAGGTTGCCTATCCCTGTCCTAAGCTGTGCCAGGCTGTTTGTGAAGTGGTTGTTTTGTTTCTCCAAGGTACATTGGAGATAAACACAGATAAACCTCCAAGTTGCCTCAACGACTCTTCAGAGGAAGTGCAAACGACCAGATGATTGATTGCAAGGACTATAAAACCCTTCCATCCTCCACCATTCAGTCAGAACTGAAGAAGCTTCTGGGATGAGAAGCGAAACGTCTTCAAGGAAGTCCAGTTGCCTTTGGAAAAAGCACTTTGGGGACAACCAAAATGACGGGAGAATCTCCCTACACAAGAACTCAAGAGGGGAACCATAACAGTGTGACCATAGCACCGTGTGTGTGTGTGTGTGTGTGTGTGTGTGTGTGTGTGTGTACGCACATTGCAAAACACCCTGCCGCTCACGTGGAACCATTTTATCTCCTCTCCGCTGGCCCAGAAACCCGGGGATGTTGGGGACCCCTTATCTGAATGCATAAATGTGGACTTTTTGGGGGGGGGGGGCTTTTTCAACAGGGGCTGCTCTTTTCTGTCCAAGACTCGCACGATCCAGGAACACGGAGGCCAAGCGGTGATCATTGCAGACAATAGTTACGACAAGGACACAACCTACGTGGAGACGATGCAGCCCAGGGCCGACATCCCTGCCCTTTTCCTGCTGGGGAGAGACGGGTGAGTGACAGGGGGCTGCAGCCGAGACCCCCCCCTCTTTCCTGACCTTAAACCCCATTTGTACAGCTAAACCACTTACAGCGGCTTAGGACCGTGTTTCACACTTACGACCCTCGCAGCATCTCCCACAGTCAGGCGATCAAAATTCAGACGCTCGGCAACCGGTTTGTATTTATGACCGTTGTGGCGTTCCCCCGGGGGTGTGTGTCACGCGATCCCCTTTTGTGACCTTCTGACAAGCAGTCCATGGGGGAGCCAGCTTCACTTAACGACCGAGTTGCTTGCTTAACGACCTTAACCATTCACTTAGCAACCGTGTTACTGACTTAACTGCAGTGATGCACTTTGCAACGGTGGCAAGAGTGGTCGTAAAACGAGGCAAAAGTCACTTAACAAATGTCCCGCTTAGTGACAGAAATTTTGGGGCTCAATTTGTGGTTGTTGAGGATTGCCTTTATCAGGATTTGGTGATTTGTGACAACTTTTAGTTGGGACAAAAATTGCAGGATTCTGTTCCTTGTTAGAGTTGCTGTTGTATTTTTTATTATTTTATTTTACATTATTATTATTATTGATCATCGCACAATCAGCCAGATGTTCAGACTGGATTTGGCATTTTTGTCCACCTATCGAGTCCTTCCCGCGGGCCTGGGATAGGCAGATGTGGATGTTTGATGGTATTACAGGTCTCGTTGCAGGATGGAAGCAGTTCCTAGTAAGGCCGCCTTTTGCAATTGACTAATGGCAAATTTGTCAATGCCGATGGTGTTCAAGTGGTGCTCCAGTTGCTTTGGGATTGCACCCAAGGAGCCTATTACTATTGGTACTACCCTTGCTTGCTTTTGCCACAGTCTTTCTATTTCTATTTGTAGGTCTTTGTATTTTGTTCTCCAGTTCTTTCTTGTCTATTCTGCTGCTATTATTATTATGGATCATCGCACAGTCAGCCAGATGTTTAGACTGGATTTGGCATTTTGTCTACCTATCGAGTCCTTACCCAGGACCTGGGATAGGCAGATGTGGATGTTTGATGGCATTACAGATATCGTCGCAGATGATGATGATGATGATGATTATATTTTTCCAGTTTCTCTTGTCTGTAAATTGCCTAGAGCTGCTACGAGCTATAAAAGTTCTCTAAATAAAATAAAGAATAATGAATAAATAAAGAATAAATAACCCCCCCCCCACTGCCTTATTTTTACCCAGGTACATGATCCGTCGCTCTCTGGAGCAGCACGGGCTCCCTTGGGCCGTGATTTCCATCCCGGTCAACGCCAGCAGCGTTCCGGCTTCCGAATTCCTGCAGCCTCCGGGGATTTTTTGGTAGCAAAAAAAAGGAGGGAGCGAGCTGCGGCGTCGCAGAACCGGACGGAAGAGATAGACGATCCCACCCACGGATCAGCGTTGTCACCCAGTCCTGCAGCTTATAGGACCACAGGATCGTTTTTGAAGAAGGGAAACTGACCGGACCGTGTCATCTGGATGGCTGCTGACCCAGATAACACCCACTGGAACTGGTGGGCCCAACCAGCAGCTCTTGAGGCCCAAAGAGGAAGCCTGGACAGCTGGTTGGCTTGTTGCCCATGGCTTGCTGGTGTGAGGGTGGTTACCGGGTGGTCTCAAATCCGAGAATCCCAAGGCCACGTCTTCAAGAAATGTTTGCCTTGTCCTCACTTCCCGAGTCTGGGGTCTGAACCCCAGGGGGGCCTTTAAGAACCCCCCCCCCTTAGTTTCAAATTCAGATGCCAACTTGGGCAAAATATTGACCGGATGGACATTTGGGTAGTTTTGTGGGTGACAACGCCCGAGTTCACACGCGACAAAGCAAACTATGGTTTAAGGCAGAGGTTGGATGGCAAGGACTAAGCCCGGGGAGGGGACGGTGTGTGTGTGTGTGTGTGTGTGTGTGGTGTGTGCATTGCATACTTTCAGCGGCCTTTCACAGTTTGGGCACTTCCCCCAAGATTTAAGGGTCAACCCCCCCCAATTCAAGAAGCATGGTTTTTGTTAAGTTCTCGACTTAATAAGTTCATTTAGTGACGGTTCAGGGTTACCACGGCACTGGGAGAAAAAGGGACATTTTTCGAACTGGCCAACGGCCGGATTGATTGTGTTGTGTTTTGCCTTTGTCAATCACTGCCGGTCACCCTCCTTGATTAAAAGCAAAAGGCCACATTCTCCAGCCCTTGGGGGGGTCTCTGCTGGCTAGTTCTGTCATTTATTTAATCAGGCTTATTTATTTATTCCTTTGTTTTAAAAAAACCCACCTTTATTACAGGAGGTCCTCAACTTACAACAGCCCGTTTAGTCACCGTTCGAACTCACAACGGCGCTGAAAAAAAGGGACTTGGGACCGTTTTTCGCACTTACGACCGTCGCAGCCATCCCCGTGGTCACGTTAGCTGGGCAACGGAATTATGACGGTCGCCGTGTCCCGGGGTCACGTGATTCCCCCCTTTCGCGACCACCCGAGAAGCAGAGTCAGTGGGGGGGGGAGGCGGATTCGCTTAACAAACCCGTTACTAAATGAAGAACCGCAGTGATTCGCTTAACAACGGCGGTAAGAAAAATTGTAACATGGGAAGGACTCGCTTAACGAACGTCTCGCTTAGCGCGGAGATTTTGAGCTCGGCATTAGTCGTAAGCCTGTATAGCGAGTCCTCGACTTATGAGCATTCATTCTGTGACTGTTCACAGTCACAACGGCACCGGGAAAAGGGGGCTTTTCCCGGTGCCATTGTACACTTAACGACGGTTGCAATTTAACATCTATGTCGAGAAAGGTGATAAAATGGGGCAAAGCTTGCTTAGTGACCAGCTTGCTTAGAAGCGGAAACGTTAGGCTCCGTTGCGGTCGTAAGTCGAGGACCACCTTCGCCGAGTCTAATGAGCATTCAAGGAATAAACCTATGACGTCGGGTCTGGAGAGGAAGAACGCCAAGCACGCCAGACCGAAGCAAATCCTTTTGTATTGAAGGAGGTGGACCGATTTGCATAGAATTACAAAACTCCCCCTCGGAAGGAGCATAAAACAGACGAGGAGGGCACGCAACCACAAATTGTCACTCACTCACTCACTCACTCCCGGCTCAGGACGGCAGGCAAGATTTAAAATCAGGGTTAATAAAGCAGGCCAGACGTCTGAACGTCTGAGACGCCGGATCAGGAAGCAGGCCAAGCAAACCCGGGATCTGGATTCGGGTCCCGGCTTTTGGAGGTTGGTGGGTTGAGATCCAGAGTCAACCCAGCCTCGATCTGCTTGGGGAGGGAGGAGGGGGTGGGAGGAAGAAAGAGAAGGAAGGAAGGAAAAGAGGGAGGGAGGAAGATAAGGGAAGGGAGGGAGGAGGAAGGAAGGGGAGGGAAGGAGGAAGGGAGAGAAGGAAAAGAGGAAGAAAGGGAAGAAGGAAGGAAAAGGGAGGGAGAGAAAGAAAAGAGGGAGGAAGATAAGGGAAGGGAGGAGGAAGGGGAGCGAGGGAGAAAGGAAGAGGGAGGAAGAAAGGGAGGGAGGAAAGAAGGAAGGAAAAGAGGTAAGAAGAAAGGAGAGAGAGAGATGGGAAAAGGAAGGAGGATGGAAGAAAAGAAAGAGAAAGTAGAGAGAGAGAAGAAGGAAGGAAGGAAGGAAGGAAGGAAGGAAGAAGGAGGGTGCCCCATTGACCTATTCTCTGTAGGCCAGGTGAGTCTCCCCCAAAACACCCAGCCCAGCCGCCATCTTGAAATGCGCCCAATATTTTGGGGCCAAGGCTGCTTTGCATGGCTGCAGACCACAGCTGGAGCAGAGGAGAGTCAGGTAGTCCTCGACTTACAACAGCTCGCTTAGTGGCCCTTTTAACGGCGCTGGAAAAAAAGCGACTCGGGACCGGTTTTTTTTTTCACACCCTTGCCACTGTTGCTGCATCCCCCACGGGTCACGTGATCCAAAATACAGCCGCTCGCCCACTGACTCGTATTTATGACGGTCGCAGCATCCGGCGGCGGGGGGGTGTGTGTGTCACGTGATCGTCTTTGACGGCCTCCCGACAAGCCCGGTCAAGGGGGGGAGGGGGAAGCGGAATTCACTTAACGACCGGGTGGCCCACTTAGCGATGGGGGAGGGGGGTGATTCACTGAACAACGGAGGCGAGGAAAGGGGTCGCCGTGGGGCAAAACCCGCTCCCCAAACGTCCCGCTTAGCGACGGACTCAGTTTGGTCGTACATAGAGGACTAGCTGCACGGAAAACCAGGTTTCTCTGCTTCTCTTTGCTGGAAAGGGGGGAGAGGAAGGCGCGGATCGGGGCCAGGATTAGACCCCCCCCACACACACCCAGACCCCACATCCTTAAGGCAAGGCTGGAGAGGCAAACCACGTTAGGTTTGCTGAACCCCCTTCTGTTGGAGATGGAGGCCAGGGAGGGGGGGGTCTTCTGCTCCCCACTAGGTTGGGTGTCCAGGGGTCACCCCTGCCTGTTCAGGAGCCCACCCCTCCTTGCTAGGCAGCCTGTGGGTCAAGAGGAACGATGGGTCCCTCCCTGGCCACCCGATTCCTCCCCCCCCCATCCACCTCCTCCCAAGCCACCATCTGACCAGGATGCTGTTCCCACCACAGCCCTAGGGCCTCTAGAGGGGTCCCCCCCTCCCACTCACGCCCCACCCAATTCGCCCCCACCCTCCCCCGGAAGGCCAGATCAAACGTCCGTCATCTCGTCCTCCAGCTCCGCGCCGTCGGGCTCCCCTTCGCCTTCCTCCTCCTCCTCTTCCTCCTCTGACGTGAGGTCGGGGTCTTCGGCTTGAGCCAGGCACTTGGGGCAGGAGCAGACGAACAAGTAGTTTTCCCTAAGGGTTTTTTTTTTGGGGGGGGGGGTTACGGAAGAGAAAGAGAGAGAGATGGAGGAATTTCGCAAGACGGAAGATTTGCTGGTAGGCCTCGACTTACGACGGAGGGGGGGGGGCTTGCGATGTCCTGGCGGTGAAGGAGTTAAAAATGCAACCATTAGGTCACCTCCAGATGGCCTCAAGGACTCTCTAAAAGAAGGCAAAGGACCGGCTGTCTGCAAGGAGTATAAATTCTTCCCTTCCCCACCATTCAGTCAGAGCGGAAGAGGTTTCTGGGATGAGAAGGGAAACATCTTCAAGGAAAAACAAGGAAGTCCATTTGCCTCCTGAAAAAAAGCACCTTTGGGATACTTTGGCCATCAGCCGTTGGGATTCTTATAGGGAGCAGAATTTTGCAATCAACCTTGATCCCCGTTTGAACTGCCTCATGTGTGTGTGTGTGTGTGTGTGTATGTGTTAAATTTTGGATTGCTAACGAAGAGTTTAAGGGAGACCGGTATACAGTAGCTATTTCCAGCTAGTTAGCTCTCATTTCTTCTTCCAAAATTTGGGCTGACAGGGTGCATCGTAAAAAAATCACTCAAGATAGATAGATAGATGGACAGGCAGACAGATGATAAAGAGGGAGCGAGGATAGATAGATGTTACATAGATGATAGGAGATGGATGGATGGATGGATGGATGGATGGATGGAGATAGATAAATAGATATAGATGATATAGATAGATGAATAGATAGATGTTAGATGATAGATAGATAGACAGACAGATAGATAGATAGATAAAGATAGATAGATATAGACGATAGATGATATAAATAGATGAATAGATAGATGTTAGATAGCTAGATAGCTAGATAGAAGATAGGGATAGATAGATAGATAGATAGATAGATAGATAGATAGATAGATAGATGATGGATGGATGGATAGGTAGATAGAGAGATAGAGAGAGATGATAGATAGATAGATAGATAGATAGATAGATAGATAGATAGATAGATAGATAGATAGATAGATAGATAGATAGATAATGGAGGGATGGATAGGTAGATAGAGAGATAGAGATGATAGATAGATAGATAGATAGATAGATAGATAGACAGACAGACAGACACAGACATAGATAGATAGATAGATAGATAGATAGATAGATAGATAGATAGATAGATCGATCGATAGATAGATAGATAATGGATGGATGGATGGATAGGTAGATAGAGAGATAGAGAGAGATGATAGATAGATAGATAGATAGATAGATAGATAGATAGATAGATAGATAGATAGATAGATAGATAATGGAGGGATGGATAGGTAGATAGAGAGATAGAGATGATAGATAGATAGATAGATAGATAGATAGACAGACAGACACAGAGATAGATAGATAGATAGATAGATAGATAGATAGATAGATAGATAGATAGATAGATAGATAATGGAGGGATGGATAGGTAGATAGAGAGACAGAGAGGACAGACAGACAGACAGATAGATAGAAGATAGGGATAGATAGATGATGGATGGATGGATAGGTAGATAGATAGATAGATAGATAGATAGATAGATAGATAGATAGATAGATAGACAGACAGATAGAGATGAGAGACAGACATAGGCAAATAGGCAGATAAACTGACACACACACACACACACACACACACACACACACAGATCCTCACTCACTGTAGAATTTTGCACCGGCTGTGTCGGCTCCGTTCTCTCTGGCAACAGTCCAGGTAGCTGATGCAGATCTCCTGTGTGGAGAAAAACACAACTGCAACAGACCGAAGGCCAAGCTAGCAAAGCAACAGCCAAGACAGCCGGAAGGAATGTCTGGCTCCGGGACACGCAGCCCCTGCCTGGTTCTTCAGAGCACGGGATGGTAGGAGGAGTGGCCGAGTCTGGGGGCGGAGTCAAAAGAGGGATCAGCCTAGAATCCCTACGTAGCCACAAACAGTCCCCTTGAGTTCCCCTGGCCCTTATCCAACTCCTGGCGGGTGCCAGCTTATTACAAGGAATCCTCGACCTAGGACGGGAATTGAGCTCAACATGTCCATTGCTGAGTTAGACAGTTGTTCAGTGAGTTTTGCCCTGTTTTGCAACGTTTCTTGCCACAGCTGTTTAAGGGAATCGTTGCAGTTGTTGTCCATAACACGGTTGCTAAGCAAATCGGGCTCCCCTGTGGACCTTGTTCGCCAGAAGGTTGCAAAGTGGGATCACTGGAGCCCTGGGATGCTGCAACTGTCATAAATACGAGTCAAGCATCTGAAATTTGGTCGCATGACCATGGGGATGCTGCAATGGTCCTACGTGTGAAGGGGAGGGGAGGGGCAGAAAGGAAAGGGAGGAGAGGAAAGGGAAGGGAAGTAAAGGAAAGGAAGAGAGAAAGGAAGGGAAGGGGAGGGAAGGAAAGGAAGAGGGAAGGGAAGGGAAGGGAGGAGAAATGGAGGAAAGGAGAGAAGGGAAGGGAAGGGAAGGGAGGAGAGGAAAGGAAGGGAGAAGGAAAGGAAGAGAAAGGGAGAAGAGGAAAGGAGAGGGAAGGGGAGGAAAGGAAAGGAAGAGGGAAGGGGAGGAAAGGAAAGGGAGGAGAGGAGAGGAAAGGGAAGTGAAGGAAAGGAAGAGAAAGGGAGAAGAGGAAAGGAGAGGAGAGGGAAGGGAAGAGAAAGGGAGGAAAGGAGAGAAGGGAAGGGAAGGGAAAGGAGGAGAGGAAAGGAAGAGAGAAGGAAAGGAAGAGAAAGGGAGAAGAGGAAAGGAGACGGAAGGGGAGGAAAGGAAAGGAAGGGGAGGAGAGGGAAGGAAAGGAAGAGGGAAGGGGAGGAAAGGGAAGGGAGGAGAGGAGAGGGAAGTGAAGGAAAGGAAGAGAAAGGGAGAAGAGGAAAGGAAAGGAAGAGGGAATGGAAGGGAGGAGAGGAAAGGAGACGGAAGGGGAGGAAAGGAAAGGAAGAGGGAAGGGGAGGAAAGGGAAGGGAGGAGAGGAAAGTGAAGGAAAGGAAGAGAAAGGGAGAAGAGGAAAGGAGAGGAGAGGGAAGGGAAGAGAAAGGGAGGAAAGGAGAGAAGGGAAGGGAGGAGAGGAAAGGAAGAGAGAAGGAAAGGAAGAGAAAGGGAGGAGAGGGAAGGGAAGAGAAAGGGGGGAGAGGAGAGGGGAGGGGAGGGAAAGGGGGGCTAACCTAGAACTCTTCACATGCTCGGCCGACACCTCACCTCTCCCTGGGGGATGTCTTCCACCGCGCTCAGGTGCAGGAGGGCGCTGTTCTCCGGGAAGGAGGCCTCGGCGTTGGGGACGCAGCTGTGATTGCCTGCAGGAAGGAGGAAGAGAGAGGACGGGTGTCCGGCTGAGGGAGCCGCTTCTGGCCGGCCTCTTCGGCCGAGGTCCGGCCCAGGGGATCCGCTGGGTCCTGGCTACTCACAGCAGCTCTGCAGCACGTAGAGGCCGGCACCCTCGCAGTTCAGGAAGTCTCCCGTCTCTGCATCCAAAGAGACAGAGAGAGGCGGTGAGGGGAGGCGGCCGGACGGCGGCCGGAACCACGTCCGAAGCAGACCCAGCCACTGAGACCGAGTCGGGGAGTCCTCGCTCTACGACCGCTCGTTCAGCAACCATCCCAAGCTATGGCAGATTTCTCCCCCCCCCCTCAAAAAAAAGGCACTTCAAGCCCAGTTGGTCATGTCCCACATCCACGGCCATCCCTGAGAATTAGGGGGGCACTTCTGCACATCTGGGGGCTGCGGAGGGCGAGGAAGGAGGGAGGAGCTGGTGGCTCCTCTGATACCGCGGGGGGGGGAGTCTGTTTCAGCCTGTCTGGGGAGGGGGAGGGAGGGAGGGAAGAAGGAAGGAAGGAGAGAGATGGGAGGAAGAAAAAGAGAGGAATGGATGGATGGATGGAAGGAAGGAGAGAGATGGAGGGGATGGATAGATGGAAGGAAGGATGGAGATAGATGGGAGGGAAGAAGAAAAAGAGGAATGGATGGATGGATGGATGGAAGGAATGAGAGACAGAAGGGGACAGAAGGGAGGGAGGAATAGATGGAAAGGATGGAAGGATGGAGGAAGGGAAGGAAGGAAGGAGAGAGATGGGAGGGACAGTGTGAGGGAGGGAGGAGATAGATGGGAGGGAGGAAGAAACAGGAATGGATGGAAGGAATGAGAGAGAGGGAAGGGATGGATAGAAGGAAGGAAATAGATGGGAAAGAAGAAAATGGAATGGATGGAAGGAAGGAAAGAGAGAAAGAGAGATGGAAGGAATGGATAGAGGGATGGATGGAAGGAAGGAAATAGATGGGAGGGAAGAAAAAGAGGAATGGATGGATGAAAGAGAGAGAGGAAGGATCGGGAGGGAGGAATAGATGGAAAGGATGGAAGGATGGAGGAACGGAAGGAAGGAGAGATGGGAGGGACAGAGAGAGGGAGGTAGGGAGGGAAGGAGATAGATGGGAGGGAGGAAGAAATAGAGGAATGGATAGAAGGAAGGAGAGAGATGGGAAAGAAGAAAAAGGAATGGATGGAGGGAAAGAGGGAGAAAGGAAGGAGGGAGGGAGGAGATGGGAAGAATGGAGGGATAGAATGGAAGAAAAGAAGGAGAAAGATTGGAGGAACAGAGGGAAGGGCGGGAGGAAGAAAGGAAGGAGAAAGGGAGGAGAGGGATGGATGGAAGGAAGGTATGGACCTCTTTCTGAAAGCATCTGATCAGCCCTCCATCCTCTGATCCTCGGAGATCTTCAGTAGCTCTTTCAGACCCGCATGACGGGGGGGGGGGATGCTACCCCCCCCATCTCCCCACCCCAACATCTGGCGGTCCCTCCGCCATTTTCTCCAGTCCCATGGGAGCCTCCTGCCCCCAAAGACCCATCCTGCCCTCCCCCCTCCTGCCCCCAAAGACCCCTCCCGCCCTCCCCCCTCCTGCCCCCAAAGACCCCTCCCGCCCTCCCCCCTCCTGCCCCCAAAGACCCATCCTGCCCTCCCCCCTCCTGCCCCCAAAGACCCATCCCGCCCTCCCCCCTCCTGCCCCCAAAGACCCATCCCGCCCTCCCCCCTCCTGCCCCCAAAGACCCCTCCCGCCCTCCCCCCTCCTGCCCCCAAAGACCATCCCGCCCTCCCCCCTCCTGCCCCAAGACCCATCCTGCCCTCCCCCCCCTTCCTGCCCCCAAAAAGACCCATCCCCCCTCCCCCTCCTCCCCCAAAGACCCATCCCGCCCTCCCCCCTCCTGCACCCAAGACCCCTCCGCCCTACCCCCTCCTGCCCCCAAAGACCCATCCCGCCCTTCCCCCCTCTGCCCCCAAAGACCCATCCCGCCCTCCCCCCTCCTGCCCCCAAAGACCCATCCCGCCCTCCCCCCTCCTGCCCCCAAAGACCCATCCCGCCCTCCCCCCTCCTGCCCCCAAAGACCTTCCCAGGGCTGGGGGGGGGGTCTCGGGCCCACCTTTCTCAATGTCCTTGTAGAGCTGGTCTATGAAAGCGTCCAGCTGTTCCCGTTCTTGCGTGGGCAGCTCCAGAGCATCGCAGGCCCGGACCCACTGACTCAGGGAGCTGTGGGGGGGGGGGGAGAGAAAGAAAGAAGGAAAGCCCACAGAAAAGTGGGGCGGGGGTCTGAATTTCTGCTCAAAGTTAACAACAGCCCTGAAAAATGGGGAAGCCATTTGGGGGACTCCCGTCACTGCGCCGATTCACTTAACGACTGGGGCAGGAAAGGTCACCAAACGGGGCAAAGCTCACGGCCTCGCTTAGCAACGAGGGCCACGCTCGTTACGGGAGTTTTTTTGCCCCCGTTTACGACCTTTCCGGCCACAGTTCTGAAGCCAATCACCGCAGTGGTGAAGTGAGTCACGACCCTGGGACATACGACCGTCATAAATGGGAGTCAGTTGCCAAGGGTCCGAGTTTTGACCACGGGGATGCGGCAACGGTCGTGCAGGGTGAAAAACGCTCCCAAGTCACTTTCTCCAATGCCACCCTAACGTCGAACGGTCACTAAATCGACGGTTGCAAATCGAAGGCTAGCCGTAATGCTTCCTAGCATTACATAAGCGTGAAAAACGGTCCTAAGTCACCTTTTTCCAGTGCCGTTGTAACTTTGAACGGTCACTAAATAATAATAATAATAATAATAATAATAATAATAATAATAATAATAATAATAAGAAGAAGAAGAAGAAGAAGAAGAAGAAGAAGAAGAAGAAGAAGAAGAAGAAGAAGAAGAAGAAGAAGAAGAAGAAGAAGAAGAAGAAGAAGAAGAAGAAGAGGACTGTGGGGTCCTTGGTGCTCTCTGAGCTTGGTGGTTTTCTTGTAGACGTTTCATGACCCAACTAGGTAACATCATCAGTCCTAGAAGGAAGTAAGGGTAGAGGAGGAAGAGGAGGAGGGGGAGGAGGATGAAGAAGAAAAATAGGAGGAAGTGGAAGTGGAAGGGGATGGAGGAGGAGGGAGAGAGGGCGGAGGAAGAGGAGGAGGAGGAGGAGGAGGAGGAGGAGGAGGAGGAGAAGAAGAAGAAGAAGAAGAAGAAGAAGAAGAAGAAGAAGAAGAAGAAGAAGAAGAAAGAAGAAGAAGAAGAAGAAGAAGAAGAAGAAGAAGAAGAAGAAGAAGAAGAAGAAGAAGAAGAAGAAGAAGAAGAAGAAGAAGAAGAAGAAGAAAGTCTGTGGGGTCCTTGGTGCTTTCTGATCTGGATTGTTTTCTTACAGACGTTGGATGACCCAACTAAGTAACATCTTCAGTGCTAGAAGGGAGTGGGACTGGAGAGGAGGAGGAGGAGGAGGAGGAGGAGGAGGAGGAGGAGGAGGAGGAAGAGAAGAAGAAGAAGAGGAAGAAGAAGAGGAAGAAGAAGACGAAGAAGAAGAAGAAGGAGGAGGAGGAGGAGGAGGAGGAGGAGGAGGAGGAGGAGGGGAGGGGACCTTAGAGGTCATCTAGTCCAGGGCCTTTCAACCTTTTCACCCATTGTACCACTTTTAGGATATGGCAACATCTGAGTACCACCAGTCGCCTAGCAAGGTGTCAAAAACTTGATGACCCCCCCCCCAAAAAAAGGAAAAAAGTGATCAAGTACAGGTAGTCCTCGACTTACAACAGTTCGCTTAGTGACTGTTCAAAGTTACAATGGCACTGAAAAAAGGGCCCCCCAAGTCACAGCCGAGAAAGACACCTGCCTGCCCGCCCGGCCGTGCTCTCATTCCCCTCCCCTGCTACCACTTTTCTAGGATGGTCGTGTACTACTTCCCAGTTGCAAATGTACCACCGGTGGTACCCGTACCACTGGTTGAAAAGCCCTGGACTAGTCCAACCCCCTGCTCAGGCAGGAAACCCTATATATCATTTCGGACAAATGGCTGTCCAGTCTCTTCTTAAAACCTTCCAGTGTTGGAGCATTCACCGCTTCTGGAGGCAGGCTGTTCCACTGGTTAATTGTTCTCACTGTCAGGAAATTTCTCCTTAGTTCCAGGTTGCTTCTCTCCTTGATGAGTTTCCATCCGTTGCTTCTTGTCCTGCCTTCAAGCGCTTTGGAGAATAGCTTGACTGCCTCTTCTTTGGGGCAGCCCCTCAAATATTGATCTACTGCTATCCTGTCCCCCCTCGTCCTTCTCTTCATTAAACTACTAGACCTCCCCAATTCCAGCAACCGTTCCTTGTATGTTTTAACCTCCAGTCCTTTAATCATCTTTGTTGCTCTTCTCTGCACTCTTTCTAGAGTCTCAGCGTCTTTTTTACATAGCGGTGACCAAAACTGGATGCAGGATTCCAAGGGTGGCCTTACTAAGGCCTTGTAAAGTGTTATTAACCCTTCACGTGATCTTGATTCTATCCCTCTCTTAATGCAGGACTGTCTGCAGTTATTAATAAATTTGTACCCCTGACTTTATTAAATTTTTACCCTGACTTACCTGGTCCCTATGCCTTGTCCGTTGGTCCCAACTAGGGCGAACAAAGTCCGGAAGCCTTCAGGAGAAAACCACTGGAGGGGATCAAAGAGAATTGCACACCTGGGGTAGGTGTGCCAACTTCACAATTCCCCCCCCCCCGCCAGCTCAAGGCCATAGTTTGCAAAATTTGCATCGAGCTTAAGCTGTTTAAACTGAGTATGCAGCCTGGGGGATTCTGGGAGCTGAAGTCCACCCATGCTAAAGCAGGCTGGCTGGGAGTTGAAGTCCTTATATCTTAAATAAGATGGCTGGGGGATTCTGGGAGTTGAAGTCCACCCCGCTTAAAGCATGCTGGCTGGGGGATTCTGGGAGTTGAAGTCCACCCCTCTTAAAGCATGCTGGTTGGGGGATTCTGGGAGTTGAAGTCCTTATATCTTAAATAAGATGGCTGGGGGATTCTGGGAGTTGAAGTCCACCCCTCTTAAAGCATGCTGGCTGGGGGATTCTGGGAACTGAAATCCACCCCTCTTAAAGCATGCTCACTGGGGATTCTGGGAGTTGAAGTCCTTATATCTTAAATAAGATGGCTGGGGGATTCTGGGAGTTGAAGTCCACCCCTCTTAAAGCATGCTGGCTGAGGGATTCTGGGAGTTGAAATCCACCCTCTTAAAGCATACTGGCTGGGGGATTCTGGGAGTTGGAGTCCTTATATCTTAAATAAGATGGCTGGGGGATTCTGGGAGTTGAAGTCCATCCCTCTTAAAGCATGCTGGCTGGGGGATTCTGGGAGTTGAAGTCCACCTCTCTTAAAGCATGCTGGCTGGGGGATTCTGGGAGTTGGAGTCCTTATATCTTAAATAAGATGGCTGAGGGATTCTGGGAGTTGAAGTCCACCCCTCTTAAAGCATGCTGGCTGGGGAATGCTGGGAGCTGAAGTCCACACACCTTACAGTTCTCAAGGCTGAGAAACATGGGCATATACGTAGGCTATGTATGTTTTTTGCCAGGTACACGTGATTTCTTTTCTCTGGTTAACTGATCTTGCTTTTCAAATATAAAGGGCCCCAATTTTTTCAGGGTTGGGGAGGCCTCTGGCTTGAATGAAGAAATGCGTAACGCCTCCAGAAAGCGCTGCATACAAATTGGGAATAGAGGACCCAAAGCAGACTGGAGCTCTTTGCATATCTGAGTCCCTGCACATCTGGCTGAAGGGCGCCTTCAGGGGTCGGACAGCTGTGGGGGTTTACCTTGCTAAGGTGGTCGTCGTAAAGGGCCTCTGTGAAAAGCATCCGCAGGACTTCTAGCTGGCCCTGGAAGGAGAAGAAACTTGAGTTTTACTGACTGGATCTGCACCGCCCGAAACCTGGCTAGTGAATTAACCCAGAAAAACACACTGTGGGTTCACCTGGAAAGCGAGAAAGAGCACCGAGGTACCCAGGACAGGCTGCAACCCACACAGATGCTTCAAAGTGGGAGCAGAGCATTTATTTCCAACTCTTTAAAGCAGCCACGTCGTTCCCTAACTGGAGCTTTTTGAAGCAGCCGTGTCTGTTCTTCGGGACGAAGTGAGCACTGTGAACAAGAAACCCACAGACTCCGGATTTATTTTTCGAGGATGCCTTCTGCGGCAAACGTTTGAAAAGAATGCTGTGGGCACACTCACAAGATGGCTCCCGTGGGAGACGCGTGGCCTCCCTAAGGGTCCCCTTATAAGCTTTTTCCCTCGGCCCTGGCTAACTCCTGTCTAGACACAAGGACACGTGTTCAGCTAGCAGAAGGCGTTCACCATTTTTAATCTGACGTCATTTCATTTAATTTAAGGGGGTTTTTTTTGGCGGGGGGAGAAAGTTTTTTTGCATCTGCACCAACTTTTAGGGCAAGTACGCTGAGATTCCCCAAGAGAGAGAAAATAATGATGCTTTGATTGGACACCCCCCATCGTTCAATAGATTGAAAAACAGAAATATGACGGGCCAAAACAGAAGGGATTAGGGTGCGTGAGGAGGAGGAGAGGGAGGGGGGAGGAGAGGGAGCAGCAGGAGAGGGAGGAGGGGGAGGAGCAGGAGAGGAAGGAGGAAGAGGAGGAGAGGGAGGGAGAGAAAGAGGGAGGAGAGGGAGGAGGAGTAGGAGGGAGAGGAGAGTGAGGGAGGAGCAGAAGGAGGGGGAGGAGGGGAGGAGCAGGAGAGGGAGGAGGAGGGAGAGGAGAGGGAGGAGAGGGAGGAGCAAGAGGAGCAGGAGAGGGAGAGGGAGAAAGAGGGAGGAGAGGGGGAGGAGGAGCAGGAGGGAGAGGAGAGAGGGGGAGGAGCAGAAGGAGAGGGAGGAGCAGGAGAAGGAGAGGGAGGAGGAGGGAGAGGAGAAGGAGGAGGAAGAGGAGCAGGAGAGGGAGAAAGAGGGAGGAGAGGGGGAGGAGGAGCAGGAGGGAGAGAAGGAGAGAGGGGGGAGGAGCAGGAGAAGGAGGGAGAGGAGAGGGAGGAAGAAGAGGAGCAGGAGAGGGAGAAAGAGGGAGGAGAGGGGGAGGAGGAGCAGGAGGGAGAAGGAGAGAGGGGGGAGGAGCAGGAGAAGGAGGGAGGAGGGAGAGGAGAGGGAGGAGGAAGAGGAGCAGGAGAGGGAGAGGGAGAAAGAGGGAGGAGAGGGGGAGGAGGAGCAGGAGGGAGAGAAGGAGAGAGGGGGAGGAGCGGAAGGAGAGGGAGGAGGAGGAGGGGGAGGAGGAGGAAGAGGAGCAGGAGAGGGAGAAAGAGGGAGGAGAGGGGGAGGAGGAGCAGGAGGGAGAGAAGGAGAGTGAGGGGGAAGGAGTAGGAGCAGGAGAGGGAGGAGAGAGGGAGGAGCAGGAGGAGGAGGAGGAAGAGAGGGAGGAGGAGCAGGAGCAGGGAGGGGGAGGAGCAGGAGGGGGAGGAGGAGGATGGTAGGAGGAGGAGAAAGAGGGGATGAGGAACAGGAGGAGAGGGAGGAGGAGAGGGGGAGGAGGAGGAGGAGGGAGGAGGAGGAGGAGCAATCCAAAGAGCCCCCCAGGGCCGTCCATCTTCCTCCCTTAGAGAAACTGACCGGTTCCCTCCTTCTCCTGACCTTAAACTTCTCTCCCAACAGCTTGTGGACGATCTCTTCTTCCTCGTTGGCCGTTTTGTGGCAGAACTGAGAGAAAAGTTTGATCCACCACTCTTTGTCTTTCGCCTGGGAAGAAAAGGAGTTTGCTTAATGACCGCAGCATTCACTTTACAACCAGGGCGTTCGCTTAACAACTGCTATGGGGGGGGGGGAAGATTGTAAAAATTCGGGGCGACTCAATTTACAACCGCCACACATTATGACCCTGACAGGCAGCCTGGTCTGCGGTCTGAATCCGAGGACGACCTCTAATTAAAAATACAGATAGTCCTCGACTTACAACGGTTCCTGTAGTGACCGGTCGAAGTCACAACGGCACTGGATAAAGGGACTTACGGCCGGTTGTGTACACTGAACAACCGTTGCAGCCTCCCCAAAGGTCACATGATCAAAGTTCAGCCGCTCGGCAACTGGCTCCTATTTACGACGGTCGCAGCGACCGGGGGGGGGGGGCGTCACGTGGTCCCCTTCTGTGACCATCTGACCAGTAAAGTCAAGGGGGGAGCCTGATTCGCTTAACGATGGTGTCACCAATTTACCAACTGCAATGATCCCCTTAACAACGATGGCCAGGGAGGTCGTAAAACGGGGCAAAACTCGACTTGAGAACTGTCTCACTTAGCGACAGGAATGGTGGTCGTACGTCGAGGACATCCCGTATTCCCAGGACTCCTAGCGTGGACCCATCATCCCCGCTGGTCGGCCCAGCCCGCGCACGTACCTGCTTGACGGTCGCCACCATCCTGGCCATCAACATGATGCTAGAAGTTTCCGGGGGGTAGTGGATGTTCCTGGACGGGAGAAAGGGGGGGGGGGAAGAAAAGGAAATTCTAGAACGTTCCACAGACGAAACGGACATTTTAAGCCAAGCCCTTGGAGAGACAAAATGATGACCTCACCGATCAACTTTGCAAGATGCAATCCAGAGCGTGCGACCAGCAAACCCTTTGCAAGATCCCCCCCGGACAATACGGTATATATTGTATTTTATGATTATGATCATGATTTATCACTTGTTGCTGGTAGATACACTGAGATCTTTGAACCGGCGTGTCCAAACTTGGCCAATAAAGAATTCTATTCTATTCATCATTATTCTATTCTATTCTATTATTATTCTATTCTATCACTATTCTAGTCTATTGTATCATTATTCTATTCTATTCTATTCTATTCTATTCTATCATTATTCTATTCTATTCTAATTCTATTTTATTCTTCATTTATTCTATTCTATTCTATTCTTCATTTAGTCTATTCTATTCTATCCTATTCTAATTCTATTCTGTTCATTTATTCTATACTATTCTAATTCTATTCTCATTTATTCTATTCTATTCTACTCTACTTTATTCTATTCCATTCATTTATTCTATTATATTCTATTCTTCATTTAGTCTATTCTATGCTATTTTAATTCTATTCTTAATTTATTCTATTCTATTCTAATTCTATTCTATTCTTCATTTATTCTATTCTATTCTATCCTATTCTAATTATAGTCTTCATTTATTCTATTCTATTCTATTTAAATTCTATTCTTCATTTATTCTATTCTATTCTATTTTATTCTATTCTAATTCTATTCTTCATTTATTCTATTCTATTCTATTCTAATTCTATTCTTCATTTATTCTATTCTATATTCTATTCTATTCTAATTCTAGTCTATATTTATTCTATTCTATTCTTCATTTATTCTATTCTATTCTGTTCTATTCTATTCTATTTTATTCTATTCTAATTCTATTCTTCATTTATTCTATTCTATATTCTATTCTAATTCTAGTCTATATTTATTCTATTCTATTCTTCATTTATTCTATTATATTCTGTTCTATTCTATTCTATTTTATTCTATTCTATTCTTCATTTATTCTATTCTATTCTGTTCTATTCTATTCTATTTTATTCTATTCTTCATTTATTCTATTCTATTCTATTCTATTCTATTCTATTCTATTCTATTCTATTCTATTCTAATTCTATTCTATTCCAAGCTATGAAAGCCATTTTGAAAGCGTTGTGAAGTTGCTCCAAAATATCTTGTTCTCTTGAATACGCACACAAACCCGGACACACACACACACACACACACACACACACACACACGTATCTTGCCTCCAGGCTTCCTCCAGCTTGTTGAGGGGATGGTCGGGGTCTTGTCTGGAGGGTCCCAGGCAGAGAACTTGGTGGTATTGATTCCAGGCAGCCTGGCGGCACTCAGGACTGCAGTAGGTCACCTGTGACAGCAACGCAAAGAGAAGTCGCGCCACCAACGCAGGTGGTCCTTGACTTATGGCCACAATTGGGCCCAATATTTACACCGCTAAGCAGGACAGCGGTTCAGTGAGCGGTGCCCCGTTTTACGACCTTGCCAAGGTCGTTAAGCGAATCCCTGCAGTTAAGTTAGCAACACGGTTATTCGGTCAATCTGACTTTCCCATCGACGTGCGGGTTAAAAAGTGACCATGGGGGGGGAATCCCATGACCCTGGGAGACTGCAACCGTTTTAAGTACATGCCAGTTGCCCAGTGTCTGAATTTGGATCCCGTGGCCACGGGGATGCGGCAAAGGTCGTAAGTGTGAAAAATGGTCATAAATGTCTAGGGAGTCCTCCAGGTCCCGGTTGTCCCAAAGATGCTTTTTTCAGGACTGGACTTTATTTGTTTTTCCTTTGAAGACGTTTCGCTTCTCATCCCAGAAGCTTCTTCAGTTCTTGACTGGATGAGGGGGAAGGAAGGAAGAAAGAAAAAGGAAGGAAGGAAGGAAGGAAGGAAGGAAGGAAGGAAGGAAGGAAGGAAGGAAGGAAGGAAGGGAGGGAGGGAGTGAGGGAGGAAGGAAGACAGGCCTGGAATTAGGATGGATGGAAGGGAGGAAGGAAGGAAGGAAGGAAGGAAGGGAGGGAGGGAGGGAGGGAGGGAGGGAGGGAGGGAGGGAGGGAGGGAGGGAGGAAGACAGGCCTGGAATTAGGATGGATGGAAGGGAGGAAGGAAGGAAGGAAGGAAGGAAGGAGGGAGGGAGGGAGGGAGGGAGGGAGGAAGACAGGCCTGGAATTAGGATGGATGGAAGGGAGGAAGGAAGGAAGGAAGGAAGGAAGGCCTGGAATTAGGATGGATGGAAGGGAGGGAGGGAGGGAGGGAGGAAGGAAGGAAGGAAGGAAGGAAGGAAGGAAGGAAGGCCTGGAATTTAGGATGAATGGATGGAGGAAGAGAAGGAGGGAGGAAGGAAGGAAGGAAGGAAGAAAGAAAAAGGAAAGAAGGAAGGAAGGCCTGGAATGAGGGAGGGAGGGAGGGAGGGAGGGAGGGAGGGAGGGAGGGAGGAAGGAAGGAAGGAAGGAAGGAAGGAAGGAAGGAAGGAAGGAAGGAAGGAAGGAAGGAAGGAAGGAAGGAAGAAATATCTTAAAGGTGCTTTTTCAGGATGAGAAGGGAAAGGTCTTCAAAGGAAAACAAGAATGTCCACTTTCCTCTTTGGGACAAAACGGTTAGAAGTTACTTTTTTCAGTGCTGCTGTAACTTGGAACAGTCACTAAACGAATAGCTGTAAGTGGAGAGCTATGTGCAAAAGAGAATATTTGTGGATCAGGGTTACACTGTGTGTGTGTGTGTGTGTGTGTGTGTCCTTGGAACTGTCTGAACATGGTGGTAAAACATTGCTCTTGCAAACGCCCCCCAGTGAACTATTTCTATTTTTTTTTAAAGTTTTATTGATTTTCTAGTTTTTACATTTAAATATTTAAAAAGCAACGTGGCGGCTGAGTTAATCGATAATTCAGTAACATACAAATACCTTTAGTACAAGTCTCAAACTATTCCATTAAGTATTTCCCCCTCTGTGTTTACTGTCTCCTGTTTAAACTGATACAATTCTTATTATACCAATTAAATAAAAATAACTTTCTTACATTGATCAATCATTTTTAGTTTATACATATCCTCGTTATTTTAACATTCAATCTTTATAGACTATCTATTTTTTTTCACGGCACACAAACCCACATGTACGCAGCCGATGTCGGTTTACCTGGCAGTTGGGACAGCACTGGTGGAGGTCTTTTCGAATGCTGCATTTCTCGGGGTGAGGAAGCGGCTGAAATCTTCCCAGCAGCCTCTGAGCATTTTCCTCGGCCGTTTCCAGGGCGCGCAAGCAGTGGTCGCAGGCTGGAAGGGAAAGGGCAGGGGGAGATTGCAAAAAACACCCCCCCCCCAGCTTTGTTAGAATTGTTTGGAGAGTAGGCAAACTAATATCCCACTCAAGGAACCAGCAAGAAGAAACCCACACTCCCACCAACGCTGACAGGGCAAGGCACTAGAAAACTCGCCTCCCTTCTAGCGCTGATGGCGCTACCTAGTTAGGTCATGAGACGTCTGCAAGAAAACCACCCAGCTCAGAGAGCACCAAGGACCCCACAGTCCTCGTCCTCCTCCTCCTCCTCTTCCCTCTCTCCTCCATCGTTCCTTTCAAGCACTGATGATGTTACCTAGTTGGGTCATGAAATGTCTGCAAGGAAACCATCAAACTGAGAGAGCACCAAGGACCCCACAGTCCTCCTCCTCCCCCTTTCCCTTCCCCTCCTCCTCCTTCCCCACCCTCTTCTCTGCAAACCCACCTTCCTTCTAGCACTGATAGTGCTACCTAGTTGGGTCATGAAACGTCTGCAAGAAAACCACCCGGATCAGAGAGCACCAAGGATCCCACAATCCTTTTCCTCGCCCTCCTCCTCCTCCTCTTCTTCCTCCTCCTCCCTCTCTCCACAAACATCACTCCTTTCTAGCACTGATGATGTCACCTAGTTGGGTCATGAGATGTCTGCAAGAAAACAACCAAGCTCAGAGAGCACCAAGGACCCCACAGTCTTCCCTCTCCCTCTTCTTCTTCTTCTTCTTCTTCTTCTCCCTCTTCTTCTTCTTCTTCTTCTCCCTCTTCTTCTTCTTCTTCTTCTTCTTCTTCTTCTTCTTCTTCTTCTTCTTCTTCTTCTTCTTCTTCTTCTTCTTCTTCTTCTTCTTCTTCTTCTTCTTCTTCTTCTTCTTCTTCTTCTTCTCCTCCTCCTCCTCCTCCTCCTCCTCCCGTCTGCAAACATCACTCCCTTCTAGCACTGATAATGCTATCTACTTGGGTCATGAAACGTCTGCAAGAAAACCACCCAGCTCTGAGAGCACCAAGGATCCCATAGTCCTTTTCCTCCTCCTGCTCCTCTTCTTGTTCCTCCTCCTCCTCCTCCTCCTCTCTTCAAACCCCACTCCCTTCTAGCAATGATGATGTTACCTAGTTGGGTCATGAAACGTCTCCAAGAAAACCACCAAGAGAGCACCAAGGACCCCACAGTCCTCCTCCTCCTCTTCCTCCCCCCTCCTCCTCCTTTCCACAAACCCCCCCCCCCACTTCTAGCACTGATGATGTTACCTAGTTGGGTCATGAAACATCTGCAAGAAAACCACCCAGCTCATAGACCACCAGGGACCCCACAGTCCTCCCTTCTCCTCCTCTTCACAAACCTTACCCCTTCTAGCCCTGGAAATATTTCCTAGTTGGATAATGAAACATCTGCAAGAAAACAATTAGGGTGAGAAAGGACCAAGGACTCCACAGTCCTCCTCCCTGCAAACCCCATTCCTTTTTAGCACTGATGATATTCCCTAGCTGGGTCATGAAACGTCTGCAAGGAAACCACCCAGCTCAGAGAGCATCACAGTTAGAAGGGCCAGGCCCGCAATTTGCAGGACACTGCAACGTTCAGAAAGGTGGGCCGGTTGCGGAGTGCCCCAATCACGTGATCACATGACAGGGAGCATGCCACACGGATCGTCCCCGCGAGGACAGATTGCAACTCGTCACTTACCTCTGTATTTGTACAGGGCGTTCCAAAGAAACTGAGCCGACACCACAGGCTTTTCCACAAAAATTGTGTCCCCTTTCCTGATGTTTCGGGTGGCAAAAAGCCCTTTGCCCTTTAAAGCGGAGAGAATGAAGGAGAATTCAGGAAATATTCAGGGCTCGGCCTTCACAAGGAGATGAGAACAATTAACCAGTGGAACCACCTGCCACCAGAAGCGGTGAATGCTCCAACACTGGAGGCTTTTAAGAAGGGACTGGACAACCATTTGTCCGAAATGGTCTAGGGTTTCCTGCCTGAGCAGGGGGTTGGACTAGATGACCTCCAAGGTCCCTTCCAACTATTCTGTTCTGTTCTGTTCTATGCTTTCTCTATTCTTTCTCTATTCTATTCTATTCTGTTCTGTTCTATATTCTATTCTATTCCATTCCATTCTAAAGGAGAAACGTCCTGACAGTGAGAACAATTAACCAGCGGAACTGCTTGCCACCAGAAGTTGTGAATGCTCCAACACTGGAAGTTTTTAAGAAGAGACTGGACAGCCATTTGTCCGAAATGGTCTAGGGTTTCCTGCCTGAGCAGGGGGTTGGACTAGATGACCTCCAAGGTCCCTTCCAACTTTATTATTATTATTATTATTATTATTATTATTATTATTATTATTATTATTAAATATTAGCTAGTTTGGGGGGGCATTGTCTGGGGGAAGACCCCCAGCTGACCGTCCCAAGCATCTCTTTTAGAAAAAAGACCAACAGACCATTCTTTCCCAAAGGAGTTGGGAAGATGGGTGGGCTTCAACTCCCAAAATTCATCAGGCAGCCAGCTTTAAGATGGGTAGATTCCAACCCCCAGAATTCCCCAGCCTGAGGTTTTTTTAAAAAAAAAAAAAACAATTTTTATTAGTTTTCCATTTTACACCCACAAAGCTTAAGAACCAACGTGGAGATAGGGTTATCAATTAAAAACAATAACATTATAAATATACAGCTCACACAATATTCCTTGAAATTCCCCCCTCTCTCTCTATTTAGGATATTATAAGCAAATTAATACAGTTCTAAAAAGAAATTCATACATATAAATTCCGTTCATGAATAAAAAACTTTCAACATTATCTATTCCATAAAAATCCCATTTTACGTTTTATTAGTTTTTCAAATGTTTAAACTTAAAACTAACACTCTATTTAAAATATTATATTCAAATTAATACATTTCTAAAACAAATTCATACATTAATATATCACTCCATATAGATTCCATTAATCAATAAAAATTTCCAACAGCTCATTATCTATCCCATAAGATCCTGTTTTACGCTTTATTAATTTTTCAAACCTTTAAACTTAAACTAACACATTTATATACTATTCAGGTACCCCAAGTTTCTCTTATTTAAACATATTATTTCCATAACTAAATTCTTACATCTCTCAACTATGTTCTATTCTTGTTCAATAATTCTCCAATTATTAATTTCATCTCTTCCATTATTTCAATCTTTTTCTCATTATACCACCCCTATTATTAAAAACACATTAAAAAAATACTAAGAAAGAAAAAGAAAAAAATAACAGGAAGAAAAAGGAATATAGATAAACTCCCAGAATTCCTCCTCCAGAGTGATTTAACATGGGTGGGCTTCAACTCCCAGAGTTACTCGGCTATAAATTCACAGATTTTCTGGAGGGAAATTTAAACTAAACAGCGGGGACAGGGAGTTAATTGATACGGAACAACCCTGTCCCCGGCAATTTAAAAACTATAGGGCTATCAGTGCATGTAGCACAGATGTGTGTGTGGACAAGAATACCAACCTTGCTACCAATCAAAATGAAGCCTCTAATAGCGAGTGCCATATAAAGTGCACTAACCAAATAGGTGGTAAGACAATAGGGGAACTCAGGCACCACACAGGTTATGTAGAAAGGAAACACAGGGCCACCCACAAAGGACTCAAATGTTTATACACCAATGCACAAAGTATGAACAGCAAACAGGGTGAACTAGAAATTCAGGTTAATGAGGGCAGATACGATATTGTTGCCATTACGGAAACATGGTGGGATGAAACTCACACATGGAACACACAGCTAGAGGGATTTAAATTATTTAAAAGAAACAGACCAAATAAAAGAGGAGGTGGAGTTGCTCTCTATATAAGAAATAACTACATCTTCACAGAAATAGAGTACAACAATGATAAAAACTGTCTTGAATGCATTTGGGTCAATATAAAAGGGGGGGGAAATGACATTGCCATAGGTGTATACTACAGACCACCCAACCAAACAGAGGAAATAGATGAACTTTTTGCTAGTCAGCTAACTAAGGTATGTAGGAAGCACATCACAATAGTAATGGGGGACTTTAACTACCCTGACATCAACTGGGAGACAAACTCCGCACCAAGTGGAAGATCAAACAGGTTCCTGGCAAACCTAGCAGACAACTTTGTCTCCCAAAAAGTAGAGAATGGAACTAGGGGATTAGCCATTTTGGATCTAATTCTCACTAACAGAGATGAAATGATAGACGGTGTTGGAGCCATAGGAACCCTGGGAGGAAGTGATCATGCAATATTAGAATTCAACATTATAGAAGCACAACCAATAGAACACAGTCAAACTAGAGTCTTGGACTTCAAGAGAGCTAATTTCAATAAACTTAGAGAGGGCTTGGGAAGGATTCCATGGATGAGAATCCTCAAGGGGAAAACAACTCAAGAAGCTTGGGAAATTTTGAAAAATGAGATAATAAAAGCACAGTCTAGCACAATACCAACAAAGAGGAAAAATAACAGCTCTCAAAAGAAACCAGCATGGCTGCATAAAGAACTCTCTGACAAATTGAAAGATAAAAAGGACAAGTATAGAAAGTGGAAAGAGGGGAACATAACTAAGTCAGAATATCAGCAAATAGCCCGAGCCTGCAAAGATGAAGTGAAGAAAGCCAAGGCTCAAAATGAACTAAGGCTTGCGACCAAAGTCAAAAATAACAAAAAAAGCTTCTTTCAACATGTAAAAAACAAGAAAAAAGTGAAGGAAATGATTGGTCCATTAGTGGGTGGAAGTGGCAAGAAGGTGACAAGCAACAGGGAGAAAGCAGAACTATTTAACTCATTTTTTGCATCTGTCTTTACACAAAGGGAAAAAACAGACCAACCTATCAAAAATAGTGCCACAAAAAACAAAACAGAAACACAAGTTAAGATAGGCAAGAAAATCGTTAGTGAGCACCTGTCCAGCCTAGATGAGTTCAAATCGCCAGGACCAGACGGATTACACCCCAGAGTTCTCAAGGAACTGGCAGATGTGATATCGGAGCCACTGAACTATATTTTTCAAAGATCCTGGAACACAGGGGAACTACCAGAGGACTGGAAAAGAGCTGATGTAGTTCCCATCCTCAAAAAAGGAAAAAAAATGGATCCAGGAAATTACAGACCTATCAGCCTGACCTCAATACCTGGGAAGATCCTGGAAAAGATAATCAAACAACGAATCAACGAACACCTAGAGGCAAACAAAGTCATTACTAAAAGCCAACATGGGTTTGTCAAAAATAGATCATGCCAGACAAATCTTATTGCATTCTTTGACCAAGTGACAAAATTAGTGGATCAGAGGAATGCTGTGGACATAATTTACTTGGACTTCAGTAAGGCATTTGATAAAGTAGATCACAACCTACTACTTGACAAGATAGAAAAATGTGGGGTAGACAGAACCACCACCAGATGGATCCGTAGCTGGCTGACCGGCCGTACTCAGCGAGTGGTTCTCAATGGAACTGCATCTATATGGAGGGAAGTGTGTAGTGGGGTGCCCCAGGGCTCTGTTCTGGGCCCAGTACTCTTCAACATCTTCATCAACGATTTGGATGAAGGGATAGATGGGGAACTCATCAAATTTGCAGACGACACCAAGCTGGCAGGAATAGCCAACACTCCAGAAGACAGGCTTCAGATACAGAAGGATCTGGACAGACTTGAACACTGGGCACTAACTAACAAAATGAAATTCAATGGTGAAAAAAGCAAGGTTCTACATTTAGGCAAGAAAAACCAAATGCACAAGTACAGCATAGGTGGCACCATGCTCAATAGTAGTAACTGTGAGAGGGACCTCGGAGTCCTAGTAGACAATCACTTAAATATGAGCCAGCAGTGTGCTGCAGCTGCCAAAAAGGCCAACACAGTGCTAGGCTGCATTAACAGAGGGATAGAATCAAGATCACGTGAAGTATTAATACCACTCTTCAATGCCTTGGTAAGGCCACACTTGGAATACTGCATCCAGTTTTGGTCACCACGATGTAAAAAAGATGTTGAGACTCTAGAAAGAGTACAGAGAAGAGCAACAAAGATGATTAGGGGACTGGAGGCTAAAACATATAAGGAACGGTTGCGAGAATTGGGTATGTCTAGTTTAACGAAGAGAAGGACAAGGGGGGACATGATAGCAGTATTCCAATATCTCAGGGGCTGCCATAAAGAAGAGGGAATTAAGCTATTTTCCAAAGCACCTGAAGGCAGGACAAGAAGCAACGGGTGGAAACTAATCAAGGAGAGAAGCAACCTAGAACTAAGGAGAAACTTCCTGACAGTGAGAACAATTAATCAGTGGAACAGCTTGCCTCCAGAAGCAGTAAATGCTCCAACACTGGAAGTTTTTAAGAAGAGACTGGACAGCCATTTGTCCGAAATAGCGTAGGGTTTCCTGCCCGAGCAGGGGGTTGGACTAGATGACCTCCAAGGTCCCTTCCAACTTTACTACTATTACTAATTCCCCAGCTAGCCTGTTACCAAGTGGGGCCCCATCCTCCCAGATGTGGATGCTTTCAGATCTGTGGACTTCAACTCCCAGAATTTTCTAGAAAAATGGAAACTAACCAAGGAGAGAAGCAACCTAGAACAGGGGTAGGCAACCTTGGCTCTTTTATGACTGGTGGACTTCAACTCCCAGAATTCCTGAGCCAGCCATGCTGAGGGGAAAGGGAGAGGTTTCCAAGCTGAGCCAGGCTGGCTGAGGAATTCTGGGAGTTGAAGTCCACGAGTCACAAAAGAGCCAAGGTAGCCTACCCGAGTTACTAGGAAGATGAGGGGACTTCAACTCCCAGAATTCCTGAGCCAGCATGGCACCCTGTATCAGGAACAGGCAACCTTGGCTCTTTTATGACTGGTGGACTTCAACTCCCAGAATTCCTGAGCCAGCAATGCTGAGGGGAAAAGGAGAGGTTTCCAAGCTGACCCCTGCTGGGTCAGGAATTCTGGGAGTTGAAGTCCATGAGTCATAAAAGAGCCAAGGTTGCCTACCTTTGGCCTAGGCCTAGGCCGCTTTCTGACTCGTGGACTTCAACTCCCAGAATTCCTGAGCCAGCATGGCTCAGCTTGGAAGCCTCTCCCTTTTCCCTCAGCATGGCACACAAGTTGCCTCTAGAAGTTGTGGGTCACTCCAAGAGTGCAAGTTTTTAAGGAGCAACTGGACTTGTCTGAAATGGTAGAGAGTTTCCAGCTTGAGCAGGGGGTCAGACTAGAAGACCTCCAAGGTTCCCTTCCAGCCCTATTCGGATCGATCTGTCCTTGTTGGCAAGCTGGTCCTCGACAGAAATAAGGGACTGGGGGGGTCAGACTAGAAGACCTCCAAGGTTCCCTTCCAGCCCTATTCGGATCGATCTGTCCTTGTTGGCAAGCTAGTCCTCGACAGAAATAAGGGACTGGGGGGGGGGGTCAGACTAGAAGACCTCCCAGGTTTCCTTCCAGCCCTATTCGGATCGATCTGTCCTTGTTGGCAAGCTGGTCCTCGACAGAAATAAGGGACTGGGGGGGTCAGACTAGAAGACCTCCCAGGTTTCCTTCCAGCCCTATTCGGATCGATCTGTCCTTGTTGGCAAGCTGGTCCTCGACAGAAATAAGGGACTGGGGGGGTCAGACTAGAAGACCTCCCAGGTTTCCTTCCAGCCCTATTCGGATCGATCTGTCCTTGTTGGCAAGCTGGTCCTCGACAGAAATAAGGGACTGGGGGGGTCAGACTAGAAGACCTCCCAGGTTCCCTTCCAGCCCTATTCGGATCGATCTGTCCTTGTTGGCAAGCTGGTCCTCGACAGAAATAAGGGATCGATCGATCGGATTGACTGATAGAAGCCAGACACAGCTCAGGAAAATCCTTCGTGAGCCGAAGGCTGGGAGGGAAAAAAAATCTCCCCGTGGATCGTTCGGGCGAGAATCTCAAAGGATCCCCTAGCAATTAAGTCTCTCTCTTCCCCCCCCCCAAAAAAGAGATTCCCCCCCCCCAGCGGAAGCAGCCAATCCTGTCTGGCTTCTAACTCTCAGCCCAGACCCGCATCCTTGATCACCGGCCAGGTTCAGACGACGCGGCGCGGGCGCACGTGGCGGAAGCCCCCCGGCCGCAGCCCAGGCACGGGGAGGGGTCCCCGTGGGTGGGCCAGCCGCCCCCAACTCTCCCCGTAGGCAGCCCTGCAGCCGGGCAGCCCCGCAGGAGCTCCCGCCCGCCCGCCCGGTCTTGCCACGACGGCGCTGCGGCTGCTATTGCGGCGGGCGCCCGCTTGCAGACGCCCGCCGGGCTTACCTTGGCCCCGCCGGTCAGGCGCAGCTCCAGGGCGCGGCGGGCTTGGCCGGGGGGCGCCTCCAGGCAGAAGGCGAAGGGGTCGCCGCTGGGAGCCGCCATCTTCGCCCCGCCCGCTCGGCCAGGCCTCCCGAAGGAGGAGGAGGAGGAGGAGGAGCCGCCCGGCCCGGCCTCGCCGCGCACGGGAAGCCGCCGCGCCGCCCTGCAAGCCGGCGCCCGCTGAATGGACAAAGGGAGGCAGACACGTGGACGGAGAGAGAGAGAAAGGGAAAGAGAGAGGGGGAAGGATGGATGGATGGAGAGATAGAGGAGGGAGGAATGTGGATGGATGGATCTGATAGAGGAAGGGATGGACGGACGGGTGGACAGGGAGGGAGATGGTTGGAGAGATAGTAGATTAGATAGGTGGGTGGGTGGATAGATGGATGAATGAAGGGATGGGAAGATGAAGGGATAGATGGGTGGGTGAGTAGATGGGTAATGGGTAGGTAGATGACAGACAGACAGATAGATAGACAGAAGGAAGGAAGGATAGGATAGGAAAGAGATAGATAGATAGATAGATAGATAGATAGATAGATAGATAGATAGATAGATAGATAGATAGATGGTTGGATGGAAGGAAGGAAGGAAGGATAGCAAAGAGACAGATAGACAGACAGACAGATGATAGATAGATAGAGGTAGGTAGGTAAGTAGATATAGATAGATAGATAGATAGATAGATAGATAGATAGATAGATAGATAGATAGGTAGATAGATAGACCAGACAAAGAGAGAGGTGATGATAGATGATAATTGGATAATTAGATGATAGACAATGATAGACAGATTGATCAATAGCAAGCAGACAGTCAGACAGACAGTATGGTTACCTTACAATGCACCATTTCATCCCATTACAGGTTACAGGCAGACAGGAGACTTTTAGTGAGTGATGGGATGGATGGATGGATGGATGGATAGATGGATGGATGGATAGGGTGGACAGAGGTAGGGAGAGATAGGTAGGTAGGTAGGTAGATGCATCCAGTAACTACATGTGCGAAAGGAAATGGGGGGGGGAGGTGAAATTGATAAATGAAGGAGTTCTTTCTCAAACCAACAATTAACCACTAGAACAGCTTGTAGCCTCTAGAAGTTCTGGGTTCTCCATCACTGGAGGTTTTTAAGAAGACTGGACAGCCACTTGTCCAGAATTATATAAGATCTCCTGCTTGAGGTGGGGGGTTGGACTACTTTAAGATCTCCAAGGTCCCTTCCGACTCGGATTGGATGGATGGATGCCTCCAGGAAATGTCGCAAAATGAAAAACAGACATTTTGTTTTTCCTTATCCCCCAAAATTGGCTGTTTAGGATAGTCTGTTTCTGAACCTGGCGCTTTTACCGTACTGTCGCACCTTACAGATCAGCATCGATCTGACATTAAAGGCATACTCTGAAAAGTGATGCAAAGTTCTAGCTCTTTCTTAGGCATGAAAGCCGTCTGGGTGACTCTGGGCCAATCACCAGGTGACTGTGAGTTCTAGTCCCACCTTAGGCATGAAAGCCAGATAGGTGACTTTGGGCCAATCACCAGGAGACGGTGAGTTCTAGTCCCGCCTTACGCATGAAAACCAGATGGGTGACTTTGGGCCAATCACAGGAGACGGTGAGTTCTAGTCCCGCCTTAGGCATGAAAGCCGGCTGGGTGACTTTGGGCCAATCACCAGGAGACGGTCAGTTCTAGTCCCGCCTTAGGCATGAAAGCCGGCTGGGTGACTTTGGGCCAATCACCAGGAGACGGTGAGTTCTAGTCCCGCCTTACGCATGAAAGCCGGCTGGGTGACTTGGGGCCAATCACCAGGAGACGGTGAGTTCTAGTCCCGCCTTACGCATGAAAGCCGGCTGGGTGACTTGGGGCCAATCACCAGGAGACGGTGAGTTCTAGTCCCGCCTTACGCATGAAAGCCGGCTGGGTGACTTTGGGCCAATCACCAGGAGACGGTGAGTTCTAGTCTCACCTTAGGCATGAAAGCTGACTGGGTGACTCTGGGCCAATCACCAGGAGACGGTGAGTTCTAGTCCCACCTTAGGCATGAAAGCTGACTGGGTCACTCTGGGCCAATCACCAGGTGACGGCGAGTTCTAGTCCCGCCTTAGGCATGAAAGCTGACTGGGTGACTTTGGGCCAATCCCCAGGAGACGTTGAGTTCTAGTCCTGCCTTAGGCATGAAAGACAACTGGGTGACTTTATGCCAGTCACTCTTTCGCCCATCTCCAGTGCCAAGCACACCATGCAGCCTTGTCCACAAAGTTGACACCACATCTGCTCATTTCAAAGGAAACTTTTTATATCTGCCTTTCTTGGAAAACGAAAGCATTGGGACGGCCGAAATTTGGGGCAGGCAGAGGATGATAACCAAGAATTTCTCCCACCTTTCAGCTCAATTATTTGATGTGGGAGGGCAAAGAAATGGCCTTGAAATGCCCCCAATTGGATTTTAACCCCCCCCCTCCAAATAGTTTGGGGCAGGGTATGATAGAACAAGGAATAAACGCCAAGAAGACAAGCGTCTTTTTGAAATGATTTCTCCTTTCTTCTGCATTCCTCCAACATTGCAAATTCACACAAAAGGAATCTTAAAACGCAAACCAAACCACACCAGTTGAATTATTGGTCTGCCCTTCAGGATGCCAGATGGATACCCAACTGGCAAAAAAAAAAAAAAAAAGCCACCCGTTTTCCAGACCCATCTGCTTTGCTTTCCCAAATGGATGGAGCACCAAGGGGTGATTTTTCTGGAAAGTGGGCAGAGCTAGATGGGCCCATATTGAAGGAATGCGGGTGTGCAAACTACAAGGCAGAAGAGCCAAAGAAAGTCAGTGAAGTGGGGGCTGAGAAAGGAAAGGGAAGGAAAGGAAGGAAGGGAGGGAGGGAGGAAGGGAGGCAGAAAGGAAGGAAAAGAGGGAGGACAGAAGGAAGGAAAAGGAATGGAGGAAGGAAGGAAAAGAGGAAGGAAAGGAAAAGGGAGAGATGGAGGAATGGAGGGAGGACAGAAGGAAGGAAGGAAAAGAGGAAGGGAGGAAGGAATGGAGGCAGGAAGGAAGGAAAAGAGGAAGGGAAGACGGAAGGAAGGAAAAGAGGAAGGAATGGGGGAGGAAGGAAGGAAAAGAAGAAGGAAAGGAAAAGAGGGAGGGAGGAATGGAGGCAGGAAGGAAGGAAAAGAGGAAGGGAGGGAGGGAGGAATGGAGGGAGGAAGGAAAGAAGGAAAAGAGGAAGGGATGGAAGGAGGAAGGAAGGAAAAGAGGATGGAAGGGAGAGAGGGAGGAAGGAAAAGGAATGGAGGAAGGAAGGAAGGAAGGGAAGAAGGAGGGAAAGAGGAAGGAAGGCGAGAAAGGGGCGTTCCTTTCTCACCCCCCCCCCAAAACAGCACATTCAGGGCACCCCATCTTCAAAAGGAGGGTCAAAACTTCCCCAAGCCCAGCAGGACCCCCGTGTCCCATTTCAGTTCCTTCCCACAACTCAGTGGCCCTCCTTCCAGACGCATGGGGGGGCTGGCTGGGGATAATGGAGACCGTAGTCCAAAACTTCCCAGAAGGCTGCAAAGCTGCTTCTGGGCTATAGGTCCAGAGCGGAAAGGTCCCAACGGATTCCCGTTTTTTGGCCAAGCCGGTGGTGGCGGTATACAGGACGAGCTCATTTCTTTCCCAGTTGAGTCTTCGCCTGCTCCAGCTTGGCCGCCACGGCGGCGTCGGTGCACTTGGACAGGATCAGATTCATCTCCCCTTCGTTCTTGCGCTCGGTGGCCGCTTCGGCCGCCTGGCTGAAGTCCCTACGGCCACGGAAGGAAGTTTAAAAAAAAAAAAAGGACATTTAAAAGACGTCCGAAGTCCAAGGTTCCTTCCCCCACCCCCACCCCGAGGTAATTTTTTTGCCCACTGGGGAACGCGCGGGGACTAGTCCTCATGAGGGTGCGTCTCAGAAGCCGGTGCGCTAAATCCCTCAGGGTTTTCTTGGGAGAAGGATGGTCTAGGGTTTCCTGCCTGAGCAGGGGGTTGGACTAGATGACCTCCAAGGTCCCTTCCAACTTTATTATCATTATCATCATCATCGTCATCATCATCATCATTATTATTATTATTAAGAATTCAGCTTTCCCTCTTCCAAAATGACTGGTGCTTTTCAAGCTGCCTCTGATCAACAGGCCAAAATAATAATAATTATTATTATTGGAGAAGCTGAGCAGAATTCGAACCCAAAGGCCAAAATAATAATAATGAAAATAATAAAATAATGATAACGATAATGATAATAATAATAACAATAACAATAATAAAGGGCTTTGTATCCAAATACGTTGGTCGTATTTGGATACAAAGCCCTTCATTATTATTATTATTATTATTATTATTATTATTATTATTGTTATTTTGGCCTTTGGGTTCGAATTCTGCTCAGCTTTGAAACCACAAATAGCAGTGGGTCCACTGCGATCGGCTAGTTGTGTTTTCTCCAACGTGGCCCCTTTAAGACGGGTGGATTTCAACTCCCAGAATTCCCCCAGCCAGCTCTGCTGGCTGGGGGAATTCTGGGAGTTGAAGTCCACCCGTCTTAAAGGGGCCACGTTGGAGAAAAACACTTGATTTTATCCAACTCCTGCTCAAGGCAGTAAACCAGATCCTAGCCGCCCTGACAGATGCCTGTCTGCCTGGACTCGCCCGCAGGACAGCAGCCTGCTCACCCCTTTAATTTACCAGCTCCACCACTACTAAATTTTGCCTTAATTGTCCACCCAAATCTGCTTTTTTCTTTTTTTTTTTTTTTTTGGAGTGGGAGGGGGATTCAAATCCCTTCTCCAGTTCTGGACATCGCGTTTTGGGGGTGTCTTTTGTCGGGGGGTCTCCCGTGTCTCCTCTGATTTCCCTCTGAACTGGTCTAAAAATGCACCCCTTTGATTGACGGGTCCGGTCAGAGGAGCAGGAAAAGCGCTGGCCCTGGCATCTTGGATGCCGCTGCTCGGGAACGCTGAGATTCCGGGGAGGGGGGGGTTGTTGGGGGGGAGGCCCCCACGCTTGCTACCTACCCCACCAAGAGGAAAGCCTTGACTTTCTGTTCGGGAGTCACTCGGGCGGCGTATTTCTTGGCCTCGCTGGAGTTGCCGTACTTCATGCTGATCTCGGCAAAGGGCTGGAAAAGGAGGAAGGGGGACCACCCGGTGATCGCGGGCAAAGTGCCGCCGGGCGAATCCCGAGAGAGAAGAGCAGACGACTCTGGGTTTTTTTTTTTTTTTTTTGGCTTTCTGGCCTTGAGGGGGTGAATGAGGGGGTTTTAAGAAGGAGGGGAGATGAGAGGGGGGTTTTTTTTTGCTCTTGGTTAATAAGGACAGAAATCGTTATATTTCATTTACCCTGGGGCTTTCCCATTACGTTTCCTTTTCTTGCATCTTTCTTTATCTTTCTATCTTTCTCATTTTCCTTCTTTTCCTCCTCCCTCCTTCCCTCCTTTCCTTCTCTCTCCTTCCATCCTATTCTTTCCCCTTCCTTCCTCCCTCCCTCCCTTTCCTTCCATCCATCCTTTTCTTTCTTCTTCCTCCCTTTTCTTCCATCCATCTTCTCCCCTCCCTCCCTTTCCTTCTATTCATCTGTTTTCCCTTCCTCCCTCCCTCTTTCCATTCATCCTTTTTCCCTCCCTCCCTCCCTTTCCTTCCTTCCCTCCCCCTCTCTCCCTTTTCCTTCCTTCCTCCCTCCCTCTTTCCTTCTATTCATCCGTTTTCCTTCCTCCCTCCCTCTTTCCATTCCTTTTCCTTCCTTCCTTCCTTCCCTCCCCCTCCCTCCCTCTTTTCCTTCCTTCCTTCCTCCCTTTCCTTCCTTCTCTCCTTCCATCCTTTTCTTTCCCCTCCCTCCCTCCCTCCCCCCTCCCTTTCCTTCCATCCATCCTTTTCTTTCTTCTTCCTCCCTTTTCTTCCATCCATCTTTTCCCCTTCCTCCCTTTCCTTCTATTCATCCTTTTCCCCTTCCTTCCTCCTTTTCCTTCCTTCCTTCCCTCCCTTTCCTTCTATCATCCGTTTCCCCTTCCTTCCTCCCTCTTTCCATTCATCCTTTTCCCCTTCCTTCCTTTTCCTTCCTCCCCTCCCCCCTCCCTCCCTCTTTTCCTTCTTTCCTCCCTCTTTCCTTCTATTCATCCTTTTCCCCTCCCTCCCTTCCTCTTTCCATTCATCCTTTTCCCCTTCCTCCCTTTTTCCTTCCCTCCCCCCTTTTCCTCCCTCCCTCCCTCCATCGCTTTCCTTCTATTCATCCTTTTCCCCTCCCTCCCTCTTTCCATTCATCCTTTTCTCCTTCCTCCCTTTTTCCTTCCTCCCTTCCCCCCTCTTTTCCTCCCTCGTTCCCTCCCTCCCTCCTTTTCTTTTCCTGTCTCATTCTTTGATTTCTTTTTTATTTTACATAAACTCCTCAGTAAATAAAAAAGAAAGCAGCGATAAACTGAGGTCTGGTCTTGAGAAGGGGCGGAGAGAGGAGAAAGTGTTATTCTGCTCTGGGGAAACAACACACACACACACACACAATTGAAACTCGACTTCCTTGTCCTTCAAAAGTGGTGTTGAAGAATTTGGACAAGGATAATCAAGATCCAGTCCAGAGGCCATGGAACAACCGTTCCCAACGATGGACTTCAACTCCCAGCTTTCTCATCAATGGCCACGCCGACTCTGGAACGCTGGGATCTCAGATCCACCTACCCGGGAATGCCCAAAGTTGGGGACACAAACACCCTACAACCATCCAGGAACTTTCCTGGGATCCTGGTGGTGTCTTTTTTCTGGATCGGTCTGCTTTTTCAGGGGGTTACCCATTCCCGAACGTTGGTAAAATTCAAGAGCGTTGAGTCACCAAAAAGACCCCCCACCTTCGCCCCGTCATCTTCTCACCAGGTAGCCAATAGGTGACTTTTTGGACTTGGAGAACTTCTCTAGATCTTCCCAGGCCCCCTGTTCCGCCAAGGCGCTGATCTTCAGCCACCAGAACCTGTCAAGACGGCAAAGAAACAGACTTAAGAACTAGCAACCAGCCCCAACTTGAGGTTCTCCACATGAGCCTTTTTGAGGAACCTAGAACGTGTGAGTTAACTCATTCCAGTCCATCTCCATACAGAGTTTAAGCCAGGGGGTGTCTAACCATGGCAACTTTAGGACCTGTGGACTTCAACTCCCAGAATTCTGGGAGTTGAAATCCACAAGTCTTAAAGTTGTCAAGGTTGGACACACCCCTGGTTTAAATCTTCTGGAATCTCATGATCCAAGCAGACCACAAAGCACATCTCGTTTAAAGCATTGTCAGTGGTTCTCAACCTTTTTAATGCCGCGACCCCCAACCGGTTGTGTCAAGGACTACTCAACCAGTCGTAAGTCGAGGACTACTCAACGGGTGCAGCACCATTTGCAGAATGGGACTTTTGGCGGGCTCAGCAGGGCAGAGACAGCCTGGACAATTCCTATGGGCTTTTGAAAGCCAATAGAATTAGACTCTATTCAAGAGAGTCTATCCTATTGGCTTTCAAAAGCCAATAGAATAAAAGGGAGTAGCACAGCTAAGGAAAAGGGGGAAAAAATGGCGGACTGCGTTGTTTGGCGACCCCCGTGGAATGGTCGTTCGACCCCAAATGCGGTCCCGACCCACAGGTTGAGAACCACTGCATTAAGTAAATTCTGGGATTTGATCACCAAATCAAGCTAACTGTGAGAGGGATCTAGAAGTCCTAGTGGATGATCCCTTAAATAGGAGCCAGCCATGTGCTGCAGCTGTCCAAAAAGCCAATACAGGGCTAGGCTGCATTAACAGAGGGATAGAATCAAGATCACATGAAGTGTTAATACCACTTTACAAGGCCTTGTTAAGGCCACACTTGAAATACTGCATCCAGTTTTGGTCACCACGATGTAAAAAAGATGTTGAGACTCTAGAAAGAGTACAGAGAAGAGCAACAAAGATGATCAGGGGACTGGAGGCTGAAAGATATGAAAAACTCATATTTAAGTGATTGTCCACTAGGATTCCAAGATCCCTCTCAAAGGTTGTAGGAATTGGGTATGTCTAGTTTAATGAAGAGAAGGACCAGGGGGGACATGATAGCAGTCTTCCAATATTTGAAGGGCTGCCCCAAAGAAGAGGGAGTCAAGATCTTCTCCAAAGCGCCTGAAGCAACGGATGGAAACTAATTAAGGAGAGAAGCAACCTGGAATGAAGGAGAAACTTCCTAACAGTGAGGACCATTAACCAGTGGAACAGCTTGCCACCAGAAGTTGTGGGTGCTCCATCCCTGGAGGTTTTCAATAAAAGATTGGACCGCCGTTTGTCTCAAATGGTATAGGGCAGAGGTAGGCAACCTTGGCTCTTTTATGACTCGTGGACTTCAACTCCCAGAATTCCTGAGCCAGCCATGCTGAGGGGAAAGGGAGAGGTTTCCAAGCTAAGCCAGGCTGGCTCAGGAATTCTGGGAGTTGAAGTCCACGAGTCATAAAAAAGTCAAGATTGCCTACCCCTGGTATAGGGTTTCCTACCTGAGCAGGGGGTTGGGCTAGAAGACCTCCAAGGGTCCCTTCGCTTGTCTGAAATGGTATAGTTCAGGGGTAGGCAACCTTGGCTCTTTTACGACTTGCGGACTCCCAACACCCAGAATTCCTGAACCAGCCGTGCTGACTCAGGAATACTGGGAGTTGAAGTCCACAAGTCACGCAAGAGCCAAGGTTCGACAAACCCGGATAAACCTATCCCAGTTTGTTCGTCTCGGAATGGAAGCACAATTGCAGCTTCCCATGCAGAAAGGAACAGGCCTGCCCCTTTCAAATCAGCTGGGATGGGTTGGGGGGTCCAGCCCTTTGCACTGGCCTTCCCGGACCACAGCCCAGTCCCGGAGACTGTCCTCACCGTTTATCGGGGATCCGGAAGTCCCGGTAAAGTTGCTCGGCTAATTTGTGCTTCCCATCCAGGATGAGGTTGTAGACGGTGTCGTGCAGGGACAGGTCCACGTAGGGTTTGTCAAAGTCCTCTTGAAAGCGACGCTGGTGACGTAACAGCTTGATTTGGTCTTCGGTGGCCTAGTGAGCGGGAGAGAGAAAAAGGACATTTATTTATTTTTTTCGGAGAAGGCGGCTTGGTCTAGTGGTTAAAACACCAGGCGGTGAATTCTAGTTCCGCCTTAGACAGGATATCCAACTGGGTGACTTTGGGCCAATCACCGGGAGGTGGTGAGCTCTAGTCCCGCCTTTGGCATGAAAGCCAACTGGGTGACTTTGAACCCATCACCGGGAGACGGTGAGTTCTAGTCCTGCTTTTGGCATGAAAGCCAACTGGGTGACTTTGAGCCAATCACTGGGAGACGGTGAGTTCTAGTCCCGCCTTAGACAGGAAATCTAACTGGGTGACTTTCAGCCAATCACCAGGAGACGGTGAGTTCTAGTCCCGCCTTAGACTGGAAATCCAACTGGGTGACTTTGAGCCAATCACCGGGAGACGGTGAGTTCTAGTCCCGCTTTTGGCATGAAAGCCAGCTGGATGACTTTGGGTCAGTCCCGCTCTTTCAGCCCAACCCACCTCACAGGGTTGTCGTTACAAGGAAAATGGGAGGAGGAAGGCGTGTTGGATATGGTCACCCTCCCTGAGTTACAAATAATAAAGGCAGAAGCCCAATAAACACATAAATAAAATATTGGCCACGATTCAGTTAACTTGCTTCCGGGCATAAAGTCTGGTCCCACTTGGCCAATGACTCCTTGTGCCCTCACCTTGGCTGCAAACTCATTCTTGGCTTTGTAGTACTCGTCGACCGCGTTTTGCAGACTGGCCACACGGCCCTCGATCCACTGAGGAAGAAAAACAGGTCCTGCGGGGTTAATCCAGCTTGTAAGAACTGCCTGCAACTTAAATTTAAAAAATCAGAAGCAGGGGTCTTGAAACTTGCCAACTTGAAGACATGTGGACTTCAACTCCCAGAATTCCTCAGCCAGCCCTGAGGGCTGGCTGAGGAATTCTGGGAATTAAAGTCCACAAGTCTTAAAGTTGCCAAGTTTCAGGACCCCTGAATCAGAGCAATAACAAGAAGGGAGGGGTGGGGTCAACCTATCCTCCAAAGCACCTGAAGGCAGGACAAGCAAAGAATGGAAACTAATCAAGGAGAGAAGCAACCTGGAACTCAGGAGAAATTTCTGGAAAGTGAGGACAATTAACCAGTGGAACTCCTTGCCACCAGAAGTTGTGGATGCTCCAACACTGCAGGTTTTTAAGAAGAGACTGGACAGCCACCTGTCTGGAATGGTATAGGGTCTTCTCCTTGAGCAGTGGGTTGGACTAGATGATCTCCAAGGTCCCTTCCAGCTCTATTATTTCCTGATAGTGAGAACAATCAACCAGTGGGACAGCCTGCCTCCAGAAGTTGTGGGTGCTCCAACACTGGAAGTTTTTAAGAAGAGACTGGACAGCCCTTTGTCTGAAATGGTATAGGGCAGTGGTTCTCAACCTGTGGGTCGGGACCCCATTTGGGGTCGAACGACCATTTCACGGGGGTCACCAAACAAGGCTGTCCGCCATTTTTTCCCCCTTTTCTTTGGCCACGCCCCTGGCACCCAGTGATGTATAAGTGGTTGGGGGTCACCACAACATGGGGAACTGTATTATGGGGTCGTGGCATTAGAAAGGTTGAGAACCACTGGTATAGGGTTTCCTGCCTGAGCAGGGGGTTGGACTAGATGACCTCCACGCTCCCTTCCATCTCTGTTATTGTTACTCTGTTAAGACGCTGGCTCTGTCTTTTCGTGAAGCTGTCATGGCTTGGTTTTAGGTAAGCACCATGTGCGAGTGCAGCCTTAGGCGTTTATAAACCATGATTGCAGCATCGCGTTTTGCGTGAGCCAAACCACCATCACCCACTCCACAAACCACGTCTTCCTGAAGGCAGGAAAGCGCAGTTCGCTACCACCTCTTCCTGATCGGAGATTTTGGGGTTCAGAGGATCGATTCAACCACTGTCTTTCGGCCCCCTAACTCTGCCAGTTGTATCTCACATCTTCACAATAGGCAACCTGGTTAATAAGCACGCACCTTCTCTCTCCTTCTCTCTCTCTCTCTCTCTCTCTCTCTCTCTATCTCTCTATCTATCCACCATCTTATCTATCTATCTCTATCCACCCATCCATCCATCCATCCATCCATCCATCTATCCATCCATCCATCTATCCACCTATTTATCTATCTATCTATCTATCTATCTATCTATCTATCTATCTATCTATCTATCTATCTATCTATCCACCATCTTATCTGTCTCTCTCTGTCTGACTGTCTGTCTGTCTGTCTGTCTATCTATCTATCTATCCATCTATCTATCCACCATCTTATCTCTCTATTTCTCTCTCCCTCCCTCCCTCTCTCCCTCCCTCCCTCTCACTCACACTCACACAAACCAAGATAGCAATAAGGAGGAACTAATCAAAATTGTCTACCTCTCTTTCTGAATCTTTCCAGGCCCACTTCCGGAGATTTCAACCGGAACCTTAAGGACTAGAAACTTTCGCAGAGTACGAGAGAGATCATAAAACTGAATCAGGAAGGAGAGCCAGCGGTTGTGGGTTTGTCTATCTTCCCTTTTAACCACAAATGCAAAAGATTGGAAGGCTACCCGGAGAACATGCAACCAGGTATGAAAAATATATATTTTTTAACTCGTTCTCCAAGGGGCAACCCCTCCAGATCGGAATCTGCCAGCCCTAATTTGATGCCTCCCCCCCCCCCCGCCACCATGTTGCAACAGCACCCACCTTTTCGCTGATGTAGCTACTACGGACGTGGAAGTTGCCCAGCTCCTGGTGATTGTCGTCTTGGTTGTAAAGATCTTTGAGTGTGTTTGGCTCTTTGTGTTTGCAGAACTGAGGATGGACAAGAGTCATACATGAAAAGGGTGGGGTATAAATTGATTCATTGTCCTATTTGTTTTTTCTATTTAGGAACATTTTAATCTATTTACTGTATTTCTTTATTAAACGTATATGCTTCCCATCTCACCCTGGAGTAAGTCTAGGAGGGTTACAAGAAGTTATTTGGCAGCTTTTACCTCAGATTTATTTTATTTCCTTATTCAAGGGACCAAAATGGGCCAAGTTGGTTGATTAAAAGCCTAGAGAAGAGGTGGGGAACCTTGGCTCTTTTATGACTCGTGGACTTCAACTCCCAGAATTCCTCAGCCAGCATGGCTCAGCTTGGGAACCTCTCCCTTTCCCCTCAGCATGGCTGGCTCAGGAATTCTGGGAGTTGAAGTCCACCAGTCATAAAAGAGCCAAGGTTGCCTATCTTTGGCCTAGGCCTAGGCCGATTTATGACTGGTGGACTTCAATTCCCAGAATTCCTGAGCCAGCATGGCTCAGCTTGGAAACCTCTTTCCCCTCAGCATGGCTGGCTCAGGAATTCTGGGAGTTGAAGTCCACATCTCTTCAACACGGTGAATGCTCCAAAACTGGAAGAAGAGACTGGACAGCCATTTGTCTGAAATGGTATAGGTTTCCTGCCTGAGCAGGGGGTTGGACTAGATGACCTCCAAGGTCCCTTCCAACTTTATTACTACTACTACTACTACTACTACTACTATTACTATTACTACTATTATTATTATTATTACTATTATTATTATTAACACTGCTCTATGATGACCAGAAACCGTTCATACACAGCAAGGAGGGTCCAGCTTGAATTTTGGGCTGGATCTTGTCTCCAGAACCACCCAGAACCATCCAGTCCAAATCTGGAGATTCATATATTCCGAGATGCGCAGATTAAAGATCCGGTCTGTTTCTGGCATCTCAACCGGTTTCTGTGCAGCCGGGCCAGCGTTAGCAGCAGACCGTGGGGTCCAAAGCCTCACCTGACGGTAGAGACTCAAGGCGACCGGCTGGTTCTGCAAAGCCATGAAGAAGTCGCCCCGGCCGAGTTCGTCCTTCAGGCGGGAGATGACGGTGTAAACTGAGCAGGGAGAAAAACACGGAGAAGAGAACGTTTACCGGCCTGCTCCATCCTCTCGGCTGGGGAGGATGGGGGCTGCAGTTCTCAGCCGAGACAGCGGATTTGTTCTTGCCTTCTCCTGGCAAAATACATCGTTCTAGGGAGGCCAGCTTTAAAACTTGTGGACTTCTACTCCCTAGGCTGCATTAACAGAGGGACATAATCAAGATCACGTGAAGGGTTAATACCACTTTACAAGGCCTTAGTAAGGCCACACTTGGAATACAGCATCCAGTTTTGGTCACCACGATGTAAAAAAGATGTTGAGACTCTAGAAAGAGTACAGAGAAGAGCAACAAAGATGATTAGGGGACTGGAGGCTAAAACATATAAGGAACGGTTGCTAGAATTGGGTATGTCTAGTTTAACGAAGAGAAGGACAAGGGGGGACATGATAGCAGTATTCCAATATCTCAGGGGCTGCCATAAAGAAGAGGGAAGTCAAGCTATTTTCCAAAGCACCTGAAGGCAGGACAAGAAGCAACGGGTGGAAACTAATCAAGGAGAGAAGCAACCTAGAACTAAGGAGAAACTTCCTGACAGTGAGAACAATTAATCAGTGGAACAGCCTGCCTCCAGAAGCAGTAAATGCTCCAACACTGGAAGTTTTTAAGAAGAGACTGGACAGCCATTTGTCCAAAATGGTGTAGGGTTTCCTGCCCGAGCAGGGGGTTGGACTAGATGACCTCCAAGGTCCCTTCCAACTTTACTACTACTATTATTATTATTATTATTATTATTATTATTATTATTATTATTATTATGTATCTATCTATGTCAGTGGTTCTCAACCTGTGGGTCGGGACCCCATTTGGGGTCGAACGACCATTTCACGGGGGTCGCCAAACAACGCCGTCCGCCATTTTTTTCCCCCTTTTCCTTAGCTGTGCTCCTCCCTTTTCTTCTATTGGCTTTTCTTTTTTTATTAAAATTTTTTATAAATTTTTACAAAAAGACAAAAAAAAAACAATACAATACAATACAAAAACAAAGCAAAACAAAACAAAGCAAAACAAAACAAAACAACCCTTCCTCAACCCTCCCCCAAACCCCCACTCCCTCCCCCCCCCCCGGAGCTTCCCAGAGCAGAATATAGGTTTAATTAAAAAAAGTTAAAAAAATTATATGAAAAGAGAAAAAAAAGAATATAACACTAAAATATATGTGTATATATAAAAATAAAAGTTATAAAAAAGCTAGATGATATTTTTTTATATCCAATTTAAATTGTATAAACTTTATCCATTTATCCCAAACAGCAAGAAATTTTTCTTGCGATTGTTCTTTTAAGAAAGCCGAAATCTTTGCCATTTCCGCCAAATAAGACACTTTAAGAAACCATTCCTGCAAAGTAGGCAAAGATTCCTTCTTCCAGTATTGTCCTACTAACTCTCTTGAATAGAGTCTAATTCTATTGGCTTTCAAAAGCCAGTAGGAATGGTCCAGGCTGTCTCTGCCCTGCTGAGCCCGCCAAAAGTCCCATTCTGCAAACGGGGCTGCACCAGTTGAGTAGTCCTCGACTTACGACTGGTTGAGTAGTCCTCGACTTACGACTGGTTGGGGGGCGCGGCATTAAAAAGGTTGAGAACCACTGATCTATGTATATGTATCTATCATCTATCTATCATCTATCTATTTATGTATCTATCTATGTATCTATCATCTATCTATCTATATCTATCTATCTATCTATCTATCTATCTATCTATCTATCTGTCTATGTATCTATCTATGTATGTATCTATGTATCTATCTATTATCTATCATCTAAATATATCTATCTATATCAATCTATCTATGTATCTATCTATCATCTATCTATCTGATTTCTATCTTAATACCTATCTCCATATCTATCACCATCCATTCTCTCTCTCTCCCATCTTAAAGCATGCAGGCTGGGGAATTCTGGGAATTGAAGTCCATCCCTTTTAAAGCATGCTGGCTGGGGGATTCTGGGAGTTGAACTCCACCCATCTTAAAACATACTGGCCACGGAATTTTGGGAGTTGAACACTCATCGTAAAACATACTGGCTGGGGAACTCTGGGAGTTGAAGTCCACCCATCTGAAAGTTGCCAAGTTTCAGACACACAAATATCAGGACAATGCAATGCCAAAGAAACTGTGTTTTTTTTTTAAAAAAAAAACCAATGCAGATTAAAGTTGAACACAGCAGATAGGGACGAGTATAAAAAAAAAAATTCAACTCAGCTGAGCGTGGCAGTGAAAAGGTTAAGGGCACAATATCTGGGGTTGCTCCAAGCCCATGCTGACTTTGCTTCATGGTTGATTTTATTTATTTATTTATTAATATTACATATTTCTTCACCGCTCGTCTCTCTCGCATCCAGGGCAGATGCCATAGCAAAGGGCAGTCCCAAAGATGCTTTCTCAGGAGGCAACTGGACTTTCTTATTTTTGAGTAGGGGGTTGGACTAGATGACCTCCAAGGTCCCTTCCAACATTATTATTATTATTATTATTATTATTATTATTATTATTAATGCTAGGTTAACTTTTTACAAAGAAGACAAAGAGTGGAGAGTCCTGATGGAGGCTGCAGCGTACCCCCTCCCCCCCCGCCCTGTAAACCTTCCAGCTCTGCTGGAGGACATGAAAAGTAATGGATACCCCCCTCCCTCCTCAGCCCCTATTTACCCAGGTCGCTGTCCCCACTCTCAATGGCTCTGCTCAACGCCAGATGGCTCTTTTTCATAGTCAGTAAAAGAGGGACTTGCTTGCCCGGCCGAGGTTCATATTCCAGCAGCTGTGAAAAAAATCCACAAGGTTTCCATCAAGGAATTCTGGGAGTTGGAAGTTCACACACGTCTTCAAGTGGCTAAGATTGGAAAACGCTGCTCTAGCATAACAGCTAACGGTTTTGCTCTTGCTGCGTGTGCTCGACCCAATCAGTCTGCGGCACGTCCATCAATGCTGAAGCCATTTTGTATTTTTCCACGGAGGGAAATAGGAGTCCCTTGCATCATCAACAAGAGAGGGGGTCAAATTATTCTCCAAAACGCCCGAAGGCAGGACAAGAAACAATGGATGGAAACTGATCAAGGAGAGAAGCAACCTAGAACTAAGGAGAAACTTCCCTGAAAGTGAGAACAATTAACCAGTGGAACAGCTGGCCACCATAAGTTGTGGGCGCTCCATCACTGGAGGGCTTTTAAGAAGAGACTGGATACCCATTTGCCTGGATTGGTATAGGGTTAGACTTTTCCAGCCTGCCCTATCTATGTTCCCTGGTAAAATACATGGGAAAATCCCATGGAGGAAAATTCCACTTAGGGTTAGGGTTAGGACACCATGAACTCATAGAGCAAAATGGACACCGCCAACAAACTCGGAGTGCTTGGGTATGGTTAGGAGGGCACTGACCTTTCTAGGCTGCCCTATCTATGTTTCCTGGTAAAATACATGGGAAAATCCCATTGGAGGAAAATCCCACTTGAGCAGGGGTTTGGACTAGATGACCTCCAAGATCCCTTCCAACTCTGTTATTCTGTTATTTCCTGACAGTGAGAATAATTAATCAGTGGAATGGCTTCCCTCTAGAGGTTGTGGGCATTCCATCATTGGAGGATTTTAAAGAAGAGATTGGACAACCATTTGTCTGAAATGGTATAGGGTTTCCTGCCTGAGCAGGGGGTTGGACTAGATGACCTCCAAGGTCCCTTCAGATCAATTCTAATTCATTCAAATTCTAATAATTTGAATTCTAATTAATTCTAATAATTCTAATTAATTCTATAATTCTAATTCTAATCTAAAAAGCTAGCATGTCAGGGAAAAAGCCAGGACAGAACCCATTCCTCTGACCTGCCCCATTTCCAATAAACATTTTTGCAACTGAGAAGATGGGATCAATTTATTTATTTTTTAATTCAATTTACTTATTAAATTTTATTTATTTGTTAAGTTTTGATGCTGGCCTTCTCCCCTGCAAGGTGACTCTGGACCAACTATTGGAAACAATTATCTTTCTTCTTGAGAGAATAATAATAATAATAATAATAATAATAATAATAATAATAATAATAATAATGAAGTTGGAAGGGATCTTGGAGGTCATCTAGTCCAACCTCCTGCTCAGGCAGGAAACTCTATCCCATTTCAGACAAATGGCTGTCCAGTCTCTTCTTAAAAACTTCCAGTGTTGGAGCATTCACCGCCTCTGGAGGCAGGTGGTTCCACTGGTTAATTGTCCTCACTGTCAGGAAGTTTCTCCTTAGTTCCAGGTTGCTTCTCTCTCCTTGATGAGTTTCCCTTCATTGCTTCTTGTCCTGCCTTCAGGCACTCTGGAGAATAGCTTGACTCCCTCTTCTTTGGGGCAGCCCCTGAGATACTGGAACATAGCTATCCTTTCTCCCCTCGTCCTTCTCTTTGTTAAACTAGACATCCCCAATTCCAGCCATCGTTCCTTGTATGTTTTAGCCTTCTCTTGACCCTCCTTCCCTGTCAGTACCCCCCCCCCATCCTGGAGGGATCGGGATCCATTTTCCTCGCACCTTAATAGCCAGATCGGGCCGGTTGCTCTCGTACGCCTGGGTAGCGATGTCAGAGTACGAAATGCCCACCGCATCCCCCAGTTTCTGGTTGATGACTTGGGCCAACTCTTCATCCGACTTGTCTCTCTGCTGAACCTGAGGAAGGGAGCGGAGCAAAGGGGGGGGGAGAGAGCGTCAAGAGGCAATTTCAAGCCGTCCTCGCTTAACGACCGTTCGCTTAGCGAAAGTTGGAAATTCCGACGCTGTTGAACGAAAGGTCTTACGAACGGCGGTCGTCCGGGTCATACCTTGTAGCAGGCCCAGTGGGCCAAAATCCGACTTATTCCTTGGAATTCGGAAAGACGGAGATACTCGCAAATCTTGATGGCCACCGGATAAAGTCTTCTTAAAACCACCCTAAGAGACGAGGGCCAAAGGAAGGGGTCACACCTCTAGGCTACCAGCCATGGGATCTAGCCTGAATTCTCAAGGAACAGGCAAAAGGGTGTAGAGCAGTGGTTCTCAACCTTTTAATGCCGCGACCCCCAACCGGTCGTAAGTCGAGGACACCCAACCGGTCAGAATGGGACTTTTGGCGGGCTCAGCAGGGCAGAGACAGCCTGGACAATTCCTATTGGCTTTGGAAAGCCAATAGAATTAGACTCTATTCAAGAGAGTCTATTCTATTGGCTTTCAAAAGCCAATAGAATAAAAGGGAGTAGCACAGCTAAGGAAAAGGGGGCAAAAATGGCAGACTGCGTTGTTTGGCGACCCCCGTGAAATGGTCGTTCGACCCCAAATGGGGTCCCGACCCACAGGTTGAGAACCACTGGCTTAGAGAAAGCCTCCAGCTTTAGGGACAGTCTATCTTTGGCTACAGAGAGCCGGTTTGGTGTAGGGATTGAAGCACCAGGCTAGGAAGCAGGAGACTCTGCATTCTAGTCCTGCCTTACGCAGGAAAGCCAGCTGGGTAACTCTGGGCCAATCACCAGGAGACGGTGAGTTCTAGTCCCGCCTTAGTCATGAAAACTGGCTGGGTGACTGTGGGCCAATCATAAAAGAGATGGTGAGTTCTAGTCCCGCCTTAGGCATGAATGCCGGCTGAGTGACTGTGGGCCAATCATAAAGGAGATGGTGAGTTCTATTCCCGCCTTAGGCATGAATGCCGTCTGGGTGACTTTGGGCCAATCATAAAGGAGACGGTGAGTTCTAGTCCTGCCTTAGGCATGAAAGCCAGCTGGGTGACTGGGCCAGTCACTCTATCTCAGCCCTAGGAAGGAGGCAATGGTGAAACAGTTCTAAAAAAAACCTTGCCAAAGGAAACTATCCAGGATGCCTCGAAGAATCAACCAGATTGAAGGCAACAACAACAACAACAATAATAATTTAAAAAACCTATTTTGGCTACTCCCAATGCTCAGCCTCAGCCTCCAGCGAGGGGGAGCAGCCCCTAAATTGAGGAGATGGATTGAGATTTGCCAGTTTTTACACGGAAAAAGGGGACAAAAAACTGTCCCAGATGTTCAAAACATTTATAGGAGAGATACGTTACCGATCCAGCAAAACCTCCTTGGTGAGCTGCTTGTATCTGTAAATCATCTGTTAAGGAGGAAGAATTTTATAGGACTGGTTGATTCCTCTATCTCAGTGTTTCTCAACCTTGACCATTTTAAGGCAGGTGGACTTCAACTCCCAGAATTCCACAGCCAGCATTGCTGGCTGTGGAATTCTGGGACTTGAAGTCCACCTGCCTTAAAATGGTCAAGGTTGAGAAACACTGCGAGTCTATCTTGAAGGAGGGGAGATTGGAAGCTTCCCGGAGATAAAGCTGGTCAGCCCCCCTCCAACACCCTCACCTTAGTCAGAGGAAAGAGCTACAAGCCAGGTTGAAGCCTGGAAAACAGTTGTCACTCCAGGGGATGATGGATGGGCTGTAGCGTTCGAGCAGCATCAGCAAGTTAGATTTGCAGCTGGGTACCACTTCTGAGCTGCACAACCCTATACAGCCACTAGAGGGCAGCAAGGGGCATGAGAGAATATTTGCATCTCTCGCTTGCCCTCTAGTGGTGGGTTTAGTCTACGCGCCCTATGTTTTTCCTGCCACTGGCAGTCTTGGACTTACGAGTATTCGTTTAGTGACTGTTTGAAGTTACAATGGCACTGGGAAAAAAATGTGACTAATGACCATTTTTCACATTTGCGACCACTCAAACAGCCCTGGGTCACAGGATCAAAATTCAGCCGTTTGGCAACTACGACGGTTGCAGTGTCCCGGGGTCACGTGATCATCTTTTGCGGACTTCTGACGAGCCACGTCAAGGGGGGAAGCAGATTCTCTTAATGACTGCATGTGTCACTGAACACGTGCAGTGATTCACTTAACAACCATGAGCAAAAAGGTCGTAAAATGGGGCAAAACTGGCTTAACGACTGCCCTGCTTAGCGATGGAAATTCCGGGCTCAGTTCTGGTCGTAAGCCGAGGACTACCTGTATTTTTTATTAAACAGCAGAAACTTTTTTTTTTTTGCTAAGAATGGGAACAAAATCAATTGGTTGAATTAGGACAGGGGTCTTCAAACTTGGCCCTTTCATGACTGGCTGAGGAATTCTGGGAGTTGAAGTCCAAAAGTCATAAAAGGGTCAAATTTGAAGACCCTGGATATAGATTTTAAGAGGAGTGGACTTCAACTCCCAGAATTCCTCAGCTAGCATGCCTGGCTGAGGAATTCTGGGAGTTGAAGTCCACGAGTCATAAAAGGGTCATGTTGGAAGACCCCTGACATAGAGTTTAAGAGGAGGGACTTCAATTCCCAGAATTCCTCAATCAACGTGCCTGGCTGAGGAATTCTGGGAGTTGAAGTCCACGAGTCATCAAAGGGCCATGTTGGAAGACCCCTGACATAGAGTTTAAGAGGAGGAGACTTCAATTCCCAGAATTCCTCAATCAACGTGCCTGGCTGAGGAATTCTGGGAGTTGAAGTCCACGAGTCATCAAAGGGCCATGTTGGAAGACCCCTGAGTTAGGAGCTGACCAGAACTGACAACACAGCGAATCTTTGCATGCTGAAACCGGAGGCAGAAAAAGCCAAACTCCAGTTTTCCGTGACCCATTTTGCTTCCACCATCAGGAAAGGATACTGATCGAAGCTGAGGGGGATCCCAATCTGGTAATCTCGGACGGCGTTAAGCACCCGCAGATCTCGGCAGGTTTCGACAAAGTTTTCTGGAGCAAATTTGTCGATGAAGCATTTCCCAAAAGAGGCTGCCTGCAGGTAGAGAAAGGAGGAGGGAAGGAAGGCGTTATTTCCCTCTTAAAGCGCAAGTTTCTAGTCCTTACAGTGACAGGTGAAGTTAGAAAGCTTGTAAAGAGAATTCTGGGAGTTGAAGTCCATGTGTTTTAAAGCTTGCTGGCTGGGGAATTCTGGGAGTTGAAGTCCATCCCTCTTAAAGCATGCAGGCTAGAGAATTCTGGGAATTGAAGTCCACACATTTTAAAGCATGCAGGCTGGGGAATTCTGGGAGTTGAAGTCCATCCCTCTTAAAGCATGCAAGCTGGGGAATTCTGGGAGTTGAAGTCCATCCCACTTAAAGCATGCAGGCTGGGGAATTCTGGGAATTGAAGTCCACCTGTCTTAAAGCATGCAGGCTGGGGAATTCTGGGAGTGGAAGTCCACCCATCTTAAAGCATGCAGACTGGGGAATTCTGGGAGTTGAAGTCCAGCCCACTTAAAGCATGCAGGCTGGGGAATTCTGGGAGTTGAAGTCCACCCGTCTTCAACTTCTCAAGTTTGCTAACCACTAGTCTCTCCCAACCTACCCCCCCCCCGTTTTCTCATCTGAGCAGAGGCTGGCCCCAGCCCCCCCCCTCCCGGCAGGGATCTACCTGTTCCCCTTACCTGGAGCAGAGCCTTCTGGATAGGTGGGGAGTGTTCATAGCTGGCTGCTTTGATGCACTGCTCCACCGCCTCAGGAAGCAACTTTTGTTCCTTAATTTCCCGCAGGTATTCATCTGCCTTCTGGCTTTCCTTCTGACAGGAGAGAGTTTAAATTTGAATTTTAAGTTTAAATTTGGGAGTCAATTGCAGTCAGAAGTCAAGGATTACCTAGATCAGGGGTAGGCAACCTTGGCTCTTTTATGACGCATGGACTTCAACTCCCAGAATTCCTGAGCCAAGCACGCTGAGGGGAAAGGGAGGGGTTTCCAAGCTGAGCCAGGCTGGCTCAGGAATGCTGGGAGTTGAAGTCCACGAGTCATAAGAGTCAAGGTTGCCAACCCCTGAACTAGGCCTAGGCCGCTTTATGACTCGTGGACTTCAACTCCCAGAATTCCTGAGCCAGCCATGCTGAGGGGAAAGGGAGAGGTTTCCAAGCTGAGCCATGCTGGCTCAGGAATTCTGGGAGTTGAAGTGCACGAGTCAGAAAGCGGCCTAGGCCTAGGCCAGGGGTAGGCAAGCTTGGCTCTTTTATGACTGGTGGACTTCAACTCCCAGAATTCCTGAGCCAGCCATGCTGAGGGGAAAGGGAGAGGTTTCCCAGCTGAGCCATGCTGGCTCAGGAATTCTGGGAGTTGAAGTCCATGAGTCATAAAGCGGCTTAGGCCCTAGGCCAGGGGTGGGCAAGCTTGGCTCTTTTATGACTCGTGGACTTCAACTCCCAGAATTCCTGAGGCAGCCATGCTGGGGGGAAAGGGAGAGGTTTCCAAGCTGAGCCATGCTGGCTCAGGAATTCTGGGAGTTGAAGTCCACGAGTCATAAAAGAGCCAAGGTTGCCTACCCCTGGCCTAGAAAGAATTGAGCACAATGGAACCCAAAATTTCTGTCCAGTGTTGGAGCATTCGTAAGTCATGTCAATATCCTGTTTTTCGTGCTCTTGTTAAAGTTTGATTTTCCATCAATATTTAAAGCATCCTTTATGATTTCCTCAATATTATTGACATTTGTCTAGCTAAAAAATTTTATTCCTACCAATCCGCCTCTTATTTTCTTATTTCCCACATCAAAAGAAGAAGAAGAAAATGCTATTTTAATTCTACATCATATTTTTCATTATAAAAGTCTAATTATATCTAAGGGTCATTCGTTCTTTTAATCATGTTCAAACAAGGATTTAAACATATGATGCCCCCTCTAATAGGTCAAATCTTCTATTTTTTTAAATCTAACTCTCGCTTTCTTTCTTGGTCAAGTCGTTTTCCAAGCCAAGCCAATTAAATCATCCGGGAATTTTCTTTCTATTTTTATCCAAGTTGCTTGGCATGAGGAAGACAATTTAGGTAGGGTATTTTTTTTGGGGGGGGGGGGGCAAATTCCACCCTTCTGTGTTGCTTAAGCAACTCCCACCTTTCTTCTCCCTCAATTTCTCCCTCCGTCTTTTGTCCCCCAAATTGTAATTTTCCCCCTGACAGCACTATGTTCCATTCCCCAAAACCTTCTTCCTTCTCGTCAGGTGCATCTCGTAGACTTAAAGGGTAAACGAGTCTTTTGCGTTGTCATTGTTACGGGTAAGTCTTGCAGTATTTTATTTGTGTACGGTAGTTTATATTTCCCTTCTTTCAACTCTTCCGTCTCTCGGTCCATTTCCTCTGCTTCGTCTTCCGATCTCTGGTTTCTTCGTTCCTACTTTGTAGTCGTTGTCGGGGAACTTCCCAGTTGCAGATTTAACTTGGAGATTTGCTCATTTATATTATCTACATTGTTTTTAGTCTTTCAGACTGAGATTACCTCGTATTCTTTCTGCGCTTCAAGCAGCAAAGCCCCGGGCGACATGGAGGCGATCCGGAAGATCTCCTCGCTGGCCTCTGAAAGAGAAAAACAGGGGCGGAAAGGCCGGCTGGGTCGATCCAAGTCTTGGCTCTATTTAAAAGTTGGGGGAAGTTTCTAGTCTTTGTTCACGGTTGGACTATTTAAAAGTTGAGGAAAATTTCTAGCCCTCTTTGTTTATGGTTAGGCTATTTAAAAGTCAGGGAAAGTTTCTAGTCCTCTTTGTTTACGGTCGGACTATTTAAAAGTTGAGGAAAATTTCTAGCCCTCTTTGTTTATGGTCGGGCTATTTAAAAGTCGGGGCAAGTTTCTAGTCCTCTTTGTTTACAGTCAGACTATTTAAAAGTCAAAGAAAGTTTAGTCCTCTTAACTCACAGTCGGGCCATTTAAAAGTCAGGGAAAGTTTCTAGTCCTCTTTGTTCACAGTCAGGCCAGAAAAACCCACCTGGGATCTCGTGGAGAAATTCATGGGTGGAGCGAGAAAAAATGCGCACCCCATCCAGCTCTGGGACCAGATGCGAATCCTCGTTAAGAGGATATCTGTGGGTTGGCGTTAAGGAAATGTGGAGTTGGGTTTTGGAAACCAATAAAGAAAGATAATCTCTGCTGATCACCACGATTTGCCCCCAGCTCAGCAGACCCCCTAGATTGGAGAACACCAGCCACATCCAAAGGTAGACTGGTTCAAATTATGGAGGCTCAGCATTCTCCCTGGTTGCAAGTCATGTTTTTCAGGGCCAATTTGAGTGGTCACTAAATGAAAGGGTGTAAGTTGAAGACTACCTGTAAACTTTTCTACCCCCCCCCCCGCCCCCACCAAATAAAAAATGAATAAGGATACTGAATGCTTTGCTGGTCGCTTCCAGCTACCACAAGGCACCGGTCCCAGGCCATCACAACGGCACGCTGGCGGCTGTGCTGTCGCGTACACCTGCCCCATTAAGAAGACAGAATAGCAGAATAATAGGGTTGAAAGGGACCTTGGAGGTCATCTAATCCAACCCCCTGCTCAGGTAGGAAACCCTATACCATTTCGGACAAATGGCTGTCCAGTCTCTTCTTAAAAACTTCCAGTATTGGAGCATTCACTGCTTCTGGAGGCAGGTTGTTAATAATAATAATAAAGTTGGAAGGGATCTTGGTGGTCATCTAGTCCAACCCCCTGCTCAGGCAGGAAACTCTATACATTCAGACAAATGGCTGTCCAGTCTCTTCTTCAAAACTCCCAGTGTTGGAGCATTCACTGCTTCTGGAGGCAGGTTGTTCCACTGATTAATTGTTCTCACTGTCAGGAAGTTTCTCCTTAGTTCTAGGTTGCTTCTCTCCTTGCTTAGTTTCCATCCGTTGCTTCTCGTCCTGCCTTCTTCAGGGGCTTTGGAGAATAGGTTGGTTTTAGGGAAAGGCGGAAGAAGGGGTTCGGGGTTTGGGGGTGCTTACCAGGCCATCTGCTTGGGACAGGATCGGTAGTCGCAAGTGAACTCAGCCATTTTTTCCTGGTGGGAAGCAGAAGAAAAAGAGGAATAGATGCCATCTGGCCAGCTAATCGAACAAAATGGCCGACTTTTCACCCCACTTGGGGTGTCTAAAGCTGGCTAACTGGGGACTTCTGGGAATTGAAGTCCTCGTATGCTGGCAGGGAATTCTGGGAGTTTAAATCCAGCCATGCTGGCGGGGGAATTCCTGGAGTTTAAATCCAGCCATGCTGGGAGGAATTCTGGGAACTAAGATCCATCCATAGTGGCAGGGGAATTCTGGAAGTTTAAATCCATCCACGCTGGAGGAGGAATTCTGGGAGTTTAAATCCACCCATGCTGGCGGGGGAATTCTGGGAACTAAGATCCATCCATAGTGGCAGGGGAATTCTGGGAGTTTAAATCCACCCATGCTGGCAGGGAATTCTGGGAGCTTGAATCTCACCTTTAAGTTGGACCGCCCCATCCAGACGTAGCCGGTGTCGGTGAAGAGGGCCAAGAACCGGTGGTTGAACGACACGGCCATCCTGAGGAAGGAGCCGGCCTGCGGGCTGAGCCAAGGCAGGGTCTACGGAAAGGAAAGGAGACCACCAGTTAAAGTCAAGTCCATACTGCCCTTCCACAGATTGACCGATCCTCTCACAGTGCAGGGAGTTGACCTACGACCACAGTTGGGCCCACAATGTGGTCGTTAAGCGGGTCACACCCAAACTGATGACCTTTCTGTGGTGGACATTAAGTCCGCTTTCCCCATTGACGTGGCTTCTTGGGAGCCCTCTGGAAAGGTCACGGAGGGGGATCACGTGACCCCAGGAGGCTGCAACTGCCACGTATACATGTTGGTTGCCAAGCACTCACGTGACCATCGAGATGTTGTGACGGTTGTGAAATGTGAGGACCAGGGGTAAAGACAAATGGTTTCCCTGTCTCTTCTTAAAAGTCTCCAGTGATGGAGCACTCATGACTTCGAGGGGCAAGCGGTTCCACTGGTTAATTGTTCTCACTGTACGAAATTTCTCCTTAATTTCAGATTGCTTCTCCCCTGGATTAGTTTCCATTAATTGTCTCATTAATTGTCCATTTTTTAAAGAGGAATAGAATAGAACAGAACAGAATAGAATGATAAGAATAGAATAGAATAGAATAGAATAGAATAGAATAGAATAGAATAGAATAGAATAGAATAAACATTGGAATAGAGAAGAGAAGAGAAGAATCATAAGAACAGAACAGAATAGAATAAATGATAATAGAACAGAATGGAGAATAGAATAGAATAGAATAGAATAGAACAGAACAGAATAATGATAATAGAATAGAACAGAATGGAGAATAGAATAGAATAGAATAGAATAATGATAATAGAATAGAACAGAATGGAGAATAGAATAGAATAGAACAGAACAGAACAGAACAGAACAGAATAAATATTGGAATATAGAATAGAATAGAATAGAATAGAATAGAATAGAATAGAATAGAATAGAATAGAATAGAATAAAATAGAATAGAATAGAATAGAATAAATATTGGAATATAGAATAGAATAGAATAGAATAGAATAGAATAATGATAATAGTATAGAACAGAATGGAGAATAGAATAGAATAGAATAGAATAGAATAATGATAATAGAATAGAACACAATGGAGAATAGAATAGAATAGAATAATGATAATAGAATAGAACAGAATGGAGAATAGAATAGAATAGAACAGAACAGAACAGAACAGAACAGAATAAATATTGGAATATAGAATAGAATAGAATAGAATAGAATAGAATAGAATAGAATAGAATAGAATAGAATAGAATAGAATAGAACAGAATAAATATTGGAATATAGAATAGAATAGAATATAATAGAATAGAATAGAATAGAATATAGAATAGAATATGAAATAGAATAGAACATAGAATAGCATAGAATAGCATAGCATAGAATAAATATTGGAATATAGAATAGAATAAATATTGGAATATAGAATAGAATAGAATATAGAATAGCATAGCATAGCATAGCATAGCATAGCATAGAGCTGGAAGGGACCTTGGAGGTCTTCTAGTCTAGCCCCCTGCTCAAGCAGGAGAACATATACACTATCTCAGACAAGTGACTGTCTTCAGGTGCTTTTGACCCCCCCTCCTCTTCTTTCTGGCAGCCCCTCAAATGCACGTTGCACGAGAAAAAACTCTGATGCCCAACTTCTGGCTACAAACCATGGCTTAGCCAGTCAAGACATCTTGCAGAAAAACCAACAATTTCACACCGAAAGGAATTTGTCCCACGCACCACCGGGATGCAGGAGGCGTCGTCCAGAAAGTACAACTCTTGACCGACAGCCAGCAGAACGTTGGTGACCCTGTTTTGGCACAGGACCGTCCAGCAGGAGGGGGGACCTTGAAGACCTGGCCGGAGAGGGGGAAAAAAAAGAGGTCATCCATCTGAACTTTGGGGCAAGAAGAAATGCTGAACTCTAACCTGGATACCGACGTGTGTGTGTGTGTGTGTGTGTGTGTGTGTGTGTGTGTGTGTGTGTTTAAAACATCTCACAAGGAAGTCAGGAGAGAGGGCAGTCCTCGGCTGACGGCCACAGTTTGGAGCCCAAAATTTCCATTGCTAAGCGAGATCGTTGTTAAGCGGGGTTTTGCTTCATTTTGCGACCAGGGTTGTTAAGTGAATCTGGCTCTCTCTCCTGCCCCCCCCCCATTGACTTCGTTGGTCAGAAAGTCGCAAAAGGGGAGACTCTGCAACCGTCATAAATGCGAGTCAGTTGCCAAGCATCCGAATTTGAATCACATGACCGTGGGGCAGGCTGCAATGGTCGTTAAATGGAGAAAACAGTCCCAAGTCCCTTTTTTCGGTGCCGTTGTAACTTGGAACGGTCACTAAACGAACCATCGTAAGTTGAGGACTGCACCCTCCCTTGCAAATCGCATTTTGCAACTCCAGCTTGCAAGGGTCACTTCGACTCAGACTTCTGAACCATGAGGTCTAGAAACCTGAGACATCCTTTTGTACGGAGCGTTGAAAGTCCCATCTCAGGAAAATGCAGCGAGTCCTCGACCTACAAAAGTTCATTTAGTGACCGTTCAAAGTTACAACGGCACTGAAAAAAGGGACTTATGACCGTTATTCACACTTACGACCGTCATGGCGTCCCCCAAGGTCACGTGATCAAAAGTCAGACGCTTGGCGACCGACTCGCATTTATGACGGCTGCAGCGTCCCGGGGTCACGTGATCACCTTTTTGCGACTTTCTAATGAGCAAAGTCAAGATGGAAGCTGTGATGCTCACTTAACTGCTGCAGGAATTCACTTAACAACGGAGCTAAGAGAGGTCGTAAAACGGGGCAAAGCTTGCTTAACAAATGTTTCCCTTAGCGACAGGAATGTTGGGCTCCACTGCGGCCGCTACTCAAGGACTACCTGTACAGGGAACCCCAGTCAGTTTCTCTCCCTGGGACGGTGTTTTGTACAAAAGGAAGCCTTGGGTTTCTAGACCTCATGGTTCAGGAGTCTGAATCCCATTAGCAGCGACCCGGGAAGCTCTGAGGAGGTGAGTTAGGACGATGGAGCCCTACCTGGCACTATGGGAAGTTTGCGTAGCTTCATGTTGTAGATGTTGTTGGCCAGGCTGAACCTGTGTTGGAGGGCAGACAGGAGGGCCAAGCCGGTGCCGTACGTTGTGTAGAATATCCTGGCCTCCAACACCCGCTCCTGCACCACGTCCTGAGGGAGGAGAGAGAAAGAGTGACCTTCACGGAACCTCTGGGGAAGATTCTCCATCGTCCCAGTCAGGAACTGTCCCAAAAATGTTTTTCCAAAAAGCAACTGGACTTTTTTGAAGACGTTTCGCTTCTCATCCAAGAAGCTTCTTCGGTTCTGACTGAATGGTGGAGGATGAAGAGATTTACATTTACATGAGCCGAGGTGGCGCAGCAGTTCGAGTGCAGTACTGCAGGCCACTTTAGCTGACTGTGTTCAGCAGGTCAGCGGTTCAAATCTCACCGGCTCAAGGTTGACTCAGCCTTCCATCCTTCCGGGGTAGGTAAAATGAGGACCCAAATTGTTGGGGGCAATGTAAATATATATATATATATATATATATATATTGCTTACTGGTGTACACCACTTAGAGAGTGCTTGCACTTAAAGCGGTATATAAGTCTCATAAATAAACAAACAAATAAATAAATAAATAAATAAATAAATAAAATCTTTCAGTCATCTGGTTATTAGTACTCTCTCTGAGAGTCGTTGAGGCCACCTGGAGGTTTGTCTGTGTCCCCAGGGTCACCAGAGTGGGCAAATGGGTGTGGAGCCTTCTTGGAACTGCTGAAAGGGCTGTGTTGTAGACTGGTGATGGGTGGTGTCATGCTACCCCCCCCCCCCGTTGAGCACGGGCTGCTCAAATTTTAACATAGATGGCCTCTTTGACCCCACTTTCAAACCAGTGGTCCTCTCGCTCCAAAATGTGCACTTTGCTGTCATAATAATAGTAGTAGTAGTAGTAGTAGTAGTAGTAGTAGTAGTAGTAGTAGTAGTAGTGTTGGAAGGGATCTTGGAGGTCATCTAGACCAACCCCCTGCTCAGGCAGGAAACCCTATACCATTTCAGACAAATGGCTGTCCAGTCAGTAAATGAACTGTTGTAAGTTGAGGACTGCCTGTATTTTTCCACTGGTCCCAATCTGGACAGCCATTTGATGGAAATGGTTTAGGATTTCCTGCCTGAACAGCGGGTTGCAATAGATGACCTCCAAGGTCCCTTCCAACATCATCATCATTATCTTCTCTCACTTCTGCCCATAACAACAACAACAACAAAGTTGGAAGGGACCTTGGAGGTCTTCTAGTCCAACCCCCTGCTCAGGCAGGAAACCCTATACCATTTCAGACAAATGGATGTCCAGTCAGTAAATGAACTCCTTAAAAACTTCCAGTGTTGGAGCATTCACAGCTTCTGGAGGCAAGGAGTTCCACGTATTTATAGTTCCAGGTTGATTCTCACTTTGATTAATTTCCATCCATTGCTTCTTGTCCTGCCTTTGGGTGTTTTGGAGAAGAGCTTGACTCCCTCTTCTTTGGGGCAGCCCCTGAGATACTGGAAGGCTGCTATCCTGTCCCCCCTCGTCCTTCTCTTCATTAAACTAGACATTCCCAATTCCAGCAGCCTTTCCTCATATGCTTTAGCCTCCAGTCCCCTGATCCTCTTTGTTGCTCTTCTCTTCTGTTCTTCACAGAGTATTTTGTTTAAAAAAAAAAAACCTAGCAACTTTAGAGGGGTGGACTTCAACTCCCAGAATTCTCTAGCCGGCTCTGCGTGATAGCTGATCCTCGACTTACAACCGAGCCCAAATTTCCCATTCTACCGCGGACTCCAAGTCTCCCTACAGTTAACCCTGGTTTATAACAAAAGTCCAAAGGACTCAATCTGAGTTCACATGCCATGTGAAGCCCTGTCGTTCTCGGAGGCTTCGCATGTGCTCAGAGGCCAGACGATCGTGACTCGAACCCAGCTCAACCACCACCCTCCATTTTGGGGGTCACTTACGTTGTTCATGGTGACCTTTTTCTTGAATTCGCCAAAAAGGCTGTGGAGAAGGACGATGCCATTCTCCTGGATGCTGAGCAGGTCCTCGTTGGTGGTCCAGCCCAGGAACATGGCTGGAGAATCCTTCCACTGTCGGCAAAGAGATGGAGACGCTTGAAGACGGCTCGACCACAAGTCCCATCAACCCCAGCAGGTTCCAGGACTCTGCTTTCTGGCTGTCTCTTAAGGCTTCGGCCTTGGTTAGCTTTGGTTCATATATTCCCCTCCCTTCATCCACGGAAGCGTGCCCTGCGACTGCAACTACAACTCCCAGTATCCCCAGCCACAAGCCTCACCCTTTTGTTCTGTCTAGAATCTGCAAAGCTTGACGGACTACATCTCCCATCCTGCCTAACAACGGTCTGAGTTGGTTTAGAACAGGAGTAGGCAACCTTGGCTCTCTTATGACTCAGTGGACTTCAACTCCCAGAATTCCTGAGCCAGCAGGGCTCAGCTTGGAAACCTCTTTTCCCTCAGCATGGCTGGCTCAGGAATTCTGGGAGTTAAAGTCCACCAGTCATAAAAGAGCCAAGGTGGCCTACCCCTGGCCTCGGCCTAGGCTGCTTTATGACTCGTGGACTTCAACTCCCAGAATTCCTGAGCCAGCATGGCTCAGCTTGGAAACCTCTTCCTTTTCCCTCAGCATGGCTGGCTCAGGAATTCTGGGAGTTGAAGTCCATGAGTCATAAAAGAGCCAAGGTGGCCTACCTCTGGCCTAGGCTTAGGCCGCTTTCTGACTCATGGACTTCAACTCCCAGAATTCCTGAGCCAGCATAGGGGAACTATGGCCTCCTCATGACTTGGGGAGTTCAACTCCCAGAATTCCTCAGCCAGCATGGCTCAGCTTGGAAACCTCTCCCTTTCCCCTCAGTGTGGCTAGCTCAGGAATTCCGGGAGTTGAAGTCCACCAGTCATAAAAGAGCCAAGGTGGCCTACCTCTGGCCTAGGCCTAGGCCACTTTCTGACTCGTGGACTTCCTCCCAGAATTCATGAGCCAGCATGGGGGAACTATGGCCCCTTCACGGCTTGGGGATTTCAACTCCCAGAATTCCTGAGCCAGCAGGCTCAGCTTGGAAACCTTTCCCTTTCCCCTCAGCGTGGCTGGCTCAGGAATTCTGGGAGTTGAAGTCCACCAGTCATAAAAGAGTCAAGGTTGCCTAGCCATGGTTTAGAACTGTGTTTTTCAAAGCTTGGCAACTTGTAAGACCTGCGGATTTCAACTCCCAGAATTCAAATTCTGGGAGTTGAAGTCCGCAGGTCTTAAAAAGCGCCAAGCTTGAAAAACACTGGTGTAGCATGACAGGAAGTCCTCGGCTTACAACCACAGTTGTTGCTAAGCAAAACATTTGTTGAAGTGAGTGTTGCTCCATTTTATGATGTTTCTTGCCACAGTTGTTAAGTGAGTTACTGCAGTTGGTAACATGGCTGTTAAGGGAATTCTGGGGACGCTGCGACCGTCATAAATATGAGTCAGTTGCCAAAGGTCGGAATTTTGATCACATGACCACGGCGATGGTGCGACGGTCGTTAAGCGTGAAAAATGTTCATAAGTCACTTTTTTCAGTGCCGTTGTTAACTCTGAATGGCCAGTAAACGAACAGTCGTAAGTCCAGGACTAACCTGTACAGGGGGTTACAACGCTCCTTCCATTTCAAGCCGCATTTTGCAGCTCAGAACTCCCCGTGTCACCTCTGTGTAAGATTCGGACTCCTGAACCATGGAGTCTAGAAACCTGAGACTTCCCTTTTGTACGAAACATTGAAAAAGTCCCATCTCGGGAAAGACAGCGAGTGCTCGGTTTACGACAGTTCAGTTTAGTGACCATTTGAAGTTGCAGCGGTCCTGAAAAAAGGACCGTTTTTCACACCTACGAATGTTGTAGCGTCCCTGTTTCCCCCCCACTGACTTTGCTTGTCACAAGGTGGCAAAAGAGGATCCCGTGACACACACGCACCCCCGTGACACCGCGACCGTCATAAATATGAGTCAGTTGCCGGGTGTCAGAATTTTGATCCCATGACCATGGGGACGCTGCAACAGAGTGTGGAAAAAGACCATCGGTCCCTTTTTTCAGTGCCGTTTTAACTTTGGACGGTCACTAAGCAGACTGTTGCACGTCGAGGTGTCAAGGTATTGAACCTTGCTGCTCAAGGTTCTCCTGGTTCCTCGCTGTTTCCAGACGGCCTTGTGGAGCTAAGACTGAACGCGTTTCAGCATAGATGGCCGCCACAAAATTGTACATTGGCTCCCAGCTGGCCTGGGCCAGGGCCAAGGCAGCAGGGGCCGTTCCCTCACTGTTTCCAGGATGGCTTCGCGGGCCGCATGAAACCACTTCACGGGCCGCATCCAGCCCCCGGGCCTAGTGTTTGACATGTCTGGTTTAAAGCAACAGCGTAATCTCCTCCTTCTTGTTAAAGCAATCTCATTGTTTATTTATTTCGCAGCACAAATCTGGCACAGTTGATTTTTATTATCACCCCCGGGCCTTGTGTTTGACATGTCTGCCATAGACCATTCCCTGACTTCTTCCTCCTTCCTCTTCCTCCTCCTCCTCCTCTTCCTCCTCCAGGCGTTGAAGAAACGGCCAGGCTTCTCAAAGATTTTACACATTAAGGTGGAATCCGTTTGACACATCTGTTGTAGACAGTGTTTAAGATAAACCACCATTTACTATAGACCACTCCTGGGTTATCTCACGCAGTAAGACTGCGCACGCTCAGACACGAGGACCGCCTGTAACTGACCCTTGGGTCTTACTCACCACAACGCTGGCCAGCTGGATCCCAGAAGCAGAGTAGATCTCTAGAAGAGGCCGGGAGCTGGGCGATTTCTCTCTCTTGTTTTTCATCAGGGCTAGACAGTAAAAAAAAAGAGAGGAAGAACACACAAACATACACACATCCGATTGCAAATTGAGAGAATTTGGGAAGTCAGACGTGCCGGGGTTAAACATGGGTTGGGTGGATTTAGACCTTGAGAGATAGCTTGCCAGCTTCTGATGCTTCCTTAATTGATAAGTAATTTGAGACTCTTAATTGGGAAAGTCCTGGGGATTCCTGCCTGAGCAAGGGGTTGGACTAGAAGACCTCTAAGATCCCTTCCAACTCTGTTATTCTATTCCTGTTCCTGTTCCTGTTTCTATTCTATTCTATTCTATTCTATTCTATTCTATTCTATTCTATTCTATTCTATTCTATTCTATGTTCTATTATATATTCTATATTCTATTCTATTCTATTTTCTATTCTATATTCTATATTCTATTCTATTCTATTTTCTATTCTATATTCTATATTCTACTCTATTCTATTCTATACATTCTATTCTATTCTGCTCTATTCTATTTTCTATTCTATATTCTATTCTAATTCTATTTTGTATTCTATTTTCTATTCTATTCTATTCTATTCTATTCTATTCTACTCTATTCTATTTTCTATTCCATATTCTATTCTATTCTAATTCTATTCTATTTTCTATTCTATTCTATTCTAATTCTATTCTATTTTCTATTCTATTCTGTACTCTATTCTATTCTAATTCTATTCTATTCTATTTTCTATTCTATATTCTATTCTACTCTATTCTATTCTAATTCTATTCTATTCTATTTTCTATTCTATATTCTATTCTACTCTACTCTGTTCTATTCTATTCTATATTCTATCCTGTTCTACTCTATTCTTTCTATTCTATATTCTATTCTATTTTCTATTCTATATTCTATTCTATTCTAGTTCTATTCTATTTTCTATTCTATTCTATTCTATTCTATTCTATTCTGTATTCTATTCTATCCTATCCTATCCTATCCTGCATTGTATCCGGCGTTCCGTTCCATTCTATTCCATTATTTCTATTTCTATCTCTCTTGCTTTGGGCCAACCAACAGATTAGGGTTCCTCCCCACCCCAGATTAAAACTCAGATCAGGCCAGCCCAGTGGTTCTCAAATAGTGGGGCGGGCCCCCCAGGGGGGGCGCAAGGCTCCGTAAAGGGGGGCTCATTTGACCTCGGCAAATACTGTCATATTGGACACACGTGACACACACAAAGGACCCGATTGGATAGACAGTCACGCGGGGGGGGGGCGCGAAATGTTTTCTTCTTCGTAGGGGGGGCATGACAGAAAATAATTGAGAACCACTGGGCCAGCCTGGCAAGTTTAACACAAGCTTTTAGCAACTTTATAGAGGGGTGGACTTCAACTCCCAGGATTCCCTAGCTGGCTCTAGCCGAAAAGGACGGTCACGTACCGATGGGACCCCCGTAAGGGGCGGCAGCCACCAAATAATCCCGCAGATCTTCCTTCAAATTCCAGCTCATGCTGTAAAGTTCCAGTTTCCTAGAAAGGGGGAGGAAGTATTTATTTTATTTATTGATCAAATTGATTTGCCTCCCATCTCATACCCAACAACTTTGGGCCGCTTACAATATACATTAACTAAATTAAGAATATATTCTTAAAAATATATATATATATAATTTAGCTTTCATCAATCTGTCCTGTGCCACGAACCACGCGTAAAATGCAACGGCCTTTTAAGCCAGCCCCAAAACAACAGTGCAATCAAAAGGGAAATAATTCCGAAAAAAAAAGAGATTCCTGTTAAAAATGCAGGCAGAATTTCCACAAGTACTTTGGGGGGGGGGGTGTCTGCAAAAGGCTTTAGCACCCCCTAACCATGGGGATCCTAGCCTGCTTGAGGAGTTGCACTGCCATGTTGATCATCCTCCCCCTCTGGCTGGGGAGGATGGGCTTTGCAATGCAAAGCTGTTAAAAAAAAAAAATGCCCTAGGCAAAGCAAGTGAGTTGTTTTGGGTTTAAAATATTTGTGACAACCCCCCCCCCAATAAGCATCATTTTGCAGAGGATTGGGTATCATACATACATACATACATGCATGCATACATACATACATTGGGGGTGTTTGGAAAAAAAGGGGGTGCCTGTTATGGGGGAAGCCTCAGGGGCACGGCAGGAAGAAAAGCCCAGGGGCTTTACTTGGGGGGGGTGGGGGTCTGAAAAAGAAAGCCCACTGACCGATAATAGGCGGATTCCCCCAGGGGATCCCAATTGGCGGTGTAGCAATCCATCGGGTCGAACTGGAGGACCTGGGGCGCTCAGCCGCTCTCCTTGCTGCTCCCGAGCACTTCCGCCCTCACTTCCCGGCCTAGGTAAGCGGAAGGGAGGAAGCGGCCGTCGCCATGTTGAGCGAGGGCAGCTCCAGAACCCCTCCCCGCGGCGTGGCTCGCGGCCGCCCTCTAGAGGGGAGAGGAAGCACGGCGGCTTGCTTTTCAAAGGGGGGGAAAAAAATCTCACCTCCGCCGTTTCAGGATCAATCATAAAAAAAAACCACCGGGCAGTCCTCGACTTACGACCACAATGGAGCCCCCCCACCCCATTAGAAATGACTAGGCAAAACATTCAATACAAACCGGAGACATTACTGTTAGGAATACTAGAGAAAAATGTAAATAAAGAGGACACATCTTTAATTATCCATGTGGTAACAGCAGCAAGGATACTATTTGCTCAAAAGTGGAAAGCAATGTTATGTAGCTTATGAGTAAATTTCAGATTATTGCTAACAGTTTAATATGGTAGAATTTATATTACTCTTAGTTTTATGGTTTAATTATATTATTATTTTTGTATTTAATCTGTTAATATTTACTTTGAAAAGGAGTTAAAGCAGTGGTTCTCAACCTTTTTAATGCCACGACCCCCAACTGGTCGTAAGTCGAGGACTACTCAACCGGTCGTAAGTCGAGGACTACTCAACTGGTGCAGCACCGTTTGCAGAATGAGACTTTTGGCGGGCTCAGCAGGGCAGAGACAGCCTGGACAATTCCTATTGGCTTTTGAAAGCCAATAGAATTAGACTCTATTCAAGAGAGTCTATTCTATTGGCTTTCAAAAGCCAATAGAATAAAAGGGAGTAGCACAGCTAAGGAAAAGGGGGAAAAAATGGCAGACTGCGTTGTTTGGCGACCCCCGTGAAAAGGTCGTTCGACCCCAAATGGGGTCCCGACCCACAGGTTGAGAACCACTGAGTTAAAGCATGTTATGGATTTGAATGTTTGTAGAGTTAGGTAATGTTAGTTAGATTATGATTGTTTATTTGTAACCCTGTAATCAGCTCTGGGAAATGGGGGAGGGGGGGAGGGTTGGGAGGGATTTGGGATATATATTGTATAAAATTTTTAAAACTTTTAATAAAAAAAAAAAAGTGGAAAGCAATGGAAGTACCGAGTGGGGAAGCACGAATAAAGAAAATTATGTATTGCGCAGAACTAGATAGGATAACTAAAAGATTAAAAAAATCAGGAAGAAACAGAATTTTATCGAATATGGAATAAATTTTATAGATGGAGGGGGAAAAAATGGAGGTCACAGTAAAGAGATAAACTGAGATAGAGACTAGAAACGTATAGTTGTATATAGGTATATTATATGTAATTCATGTACAATATGGACTGAGATGTCAGTGAAAGACAATTTACCATGTTCAGTGTTTTTAATCCTTTTTTTTTCTTTGTACTTAATAAAAAAAAATAAAAAATTAAAAAATAAATAAATAAAAAAACACCAGGCAGTCCTCGTCTTATGACCACAATGAAGCCCCCCCATTTCCGTTGCTAAGTGAGACACTTCTGAAGTGGGTTTGGCCCCGTTTGACGACTTTCCTTCCCACCTTTGTTCCGTGAATCCCTGGAGTTGTTAAATTAGCCATGTAAATAAGCAATCTGAAGCTGTTAAATTGGCAAATTAGAGAATTTGGCTTCCCCCCCCCCGTGGACTTTGACTTGTCAGAAGGTCGCAAAAGGGGGACCACGTGATCACCCAGGACACTGCAACCGTAGAGAAGAGAAGAGAAGAGAAGAGACTAAATATTGGAATATAGAATAGAATAGAATAGAATAGAATAGAATAGAATAGAATAGAATAGAATAGAATAGAATAAATATTGGGATATAGCGTTAGAAGTAAAGTCTTCATCCTGGTTCATCCAAGCCGGGAATAAATAAGCAAACATGGCGACTGCTTTGGGAAGAAGGTTACAGTTTATTGCAGAGAGATGGTTCTTCAGGAAAGTGCAGAGGAGAGAAGGGCTGAGCACATGATGTTGTAGGTTTTTATATCCCCTCTAGCCTTTTGTTTGGAATAGTTTCCTGTTCCTGTGGCATGAACTTTGAGGCTTTTTCCTGTGTCACATATTCTGACCTGTTTTAGGTGTGCCTCTATGGTATACTTGATGGTAATGGGTTAGTCCTATTATATCCCAAAAGTCATCTCCTGCTTCCCTGGGGCTGGGCTAATGACTCTTAAGAGTTTCTTTGTTTTGAGTTTCCTGGCTCCAACTTTCCTGATGGTCTTATATCTGCATTTCTGTGAGGCTAGCTCTTGCTTGGAACAAAGAAATTTGGGGCCAGGTTTGGTTTCTGCTTTTCAAAAAAAATACTTTTGGTGAAAAATATATTTTCCTTTTTAATATTTCCTTCTGGGGGGGCTAACTTCCCTCAATAGAATAGAATAGAATAGAATAGAATAGAATAGAATAGAATAGAATAGAATAGAATAGAAAATAGAATAGAATAGAATAGAATAGAATAAATATTGGAATATAGAATAGAATAGAACAGAACAGAATAGAACAGATATTGGAATATAGAATTAGAATAGAATAGAATAGAATAGAATAGAATAGAATAGAATAGAATAGAATAGAATAGAATAGAATAGTTTATTAGAACTTATAACACAGTATGGGAATGTTTCTGGTTTTAAAGTTAATAATTACAAGACCAAGATACTATCTAAGAATATGTCAGTTAATGATAGGGAAAGTTTGATTAAAGCCACAGGTTTTCAGATGGTAAAAAAGGTTAAATATTTGGGAGTATATTTAACTGCTTCAAATGGAAAATTGTATAAGAATAATTATGAACCATTATGGGTAAAAGTACAAAAGGACTTAAAAGACTGGAAAAAATTGCAATTGTCATTGTTGGGGAGAATTTCAGCTGTAAAAATGAATGTTCTACCAAAGTTTCTTTTTTTGTTTCAGATGATACCTATTCTAAAAAAAGAGGCAAATTTGGATGAATGACAAAAGGGTATTAACAATTTTATATGGGCCGGGAAGAAACCAAGGGTCAAGTTTAAGATATTACAGAATGCTCGAGAAAGAGGGGGACTTAAGGCATCTAATTTGAAATTATATTATGATGCAGCTGCCTTAACTTGGTTAAGTGACTGGCTTAATTTAACAAATATGGATATTCTTTTTTTGGAAGGTTGGGATTTAATATATGGTTGGCATGCATACTTAATTTTTAATAAGAAAGTCGATCGGACTTTTAAATCACATATTTTGAGGAATGCCCTACTTCGTGTTTGGAAAAAGTATTATTATAGATTAAATTATAAAATACCTATCTGGGGGATTCCCAGACACGCAATTGCGGGAACTTCTAAGGGGATAAATTTTGATAAAATCTCGTATAAAGAATTGTTAATCTGGTCTGGTTTGAATTGGCATTTGAAATCCCTAGATGTATTAAGGCAGGAAAATATTCTACAGTCATGGTTTCAATACTTACAAATAGTGTATAGATGGACTGTAGATAAGAAAGAGGGAATAACATTAGAAGATAAACAATTGGTTATTCAGATTAAAAACCAAAGTCCGGCTCATATAAAAAGAATCTAAAATGTGTTATTAGAGTTAGACTCGGAAACAGAACTGGTTAAAGATTGTATGATTAAATGGGCTCAGAATATATAGGAACCGATCTCATTGGATTTATGGGAGACAATTTGGACAAGAAATGTTAAATTTACACAAGCTCAAAATTTGAGAGAAATTTTTTATAAAATGTTTTATAGATGGCATTTAGATCCTAAAAAATTATCTTGTATGTATCCAAATACACAGCCCAAATGTTGGAGATGTGGTAATAATGATGCGACATATTTTCATATTTGGTGGAATTGCAAAAAAGTAAAGGCCTTTTGGATTATGATTTGGTGGAACATTCAAAAGATTTTTAGAAGGAAGATAAAGTTTACTCCTCAACTATTTTTACTGGGTATTTTCGTTGATTTAAATGAAAAAGAAACTATTTTGATGTTGAATTTATTAACTGCAGCAAGGTTATTAGTAGGTTTATACTGGAAGAAAGATTCTTTGCCTACTTTAGAAGAATGGATATTTAAAGTATCTAGTTTTGCAGAAATGGCAAAAAATTCTGCTTATTTAAAGGATCATACACAAGAAAGATATATTATTGTATGGAGAAGATGGATAGATTATATTCAGAAAAAGTATGGAATTAAAAAGTTTCATTTATTTTATGAATGAATATTATAACAAATATTATAGAGAATTGTCTGATAGGTTATGGAGTTAAAGGTTAATTATGATTTTTTTTCTTTTCTTTTTTCTTTTTTTTTTCTTTTCTTTTTTTATTATTATAAATTTTGTTATTATTAACCCTGTATTCTGCTCTGGGAAGTGAAGGGAGGGGGGTTGGGGATGGGAGGGAGGGTAAGAGGGGGGGTAAGTGTAGTATAGTAATAGTAGTAAAGTTGGAAGGGACCTTGGAGGTCATCTAGTCCAACCCCCTGCTCGGGGGCCCGGGCACTCCCCTTGTGCTGCGTTCATGGGTTTGATAGGGATGAGAGGAGAGAAGGTGTAGAGAGGAAGTAGGGTATTGAGAGGAGAGGGGGAGGGGAAAAGAGTAGGAGGGGAGGAGAGAAAGAGGAGGGAAGTAGGAAATGTTTTAAGAAAGGGTGGACGCAGCCTGGGGGGAATGGGCGGGTCGCACCAATGGTTATGAATTTTTCTTATTTTAAAATTGTATTGTATTTTTATAATGTTTAAATGGAAAAAAAATAAAAAAAATTCAAAAAAAGAATAGAATAGAATAGAATAATGGAATATAGAATAGAATAGAAATAACAATAGGAAAGAGAAGAGAAGAGAAGAGAATAAATATTAGAATAGAATAGAATAGAATAGAATAGAATAGAATAGAATAGAATAGAATAGAATAGAATAAATAATGGAATAGAGAAGAGAAGAGAATAAATATTGGAATATAGAATAGAATAGAATAGAATAGAACAGAATAGAATAGAATAGAAGTTGGAAGGGGCCTTGGAGGTCTTCTAGTCCAGCCCCCTGCTCAAGCAGGAGAACCTATGCCATCCCAGACAGGTGACTGTCCAGTTTCTTCTTAAAAATATCCAGTGATGGAGTGCCCATGATTTCTGGTGGCAAGCAGTTCCACTGGTTGATTGTTCTCACTGTTTAGGAAATTTATCCTTAATTCCAGGTTGCTTCTCTCTTTGATCAGTTCCCAACCATTGTTTTTTGTCGTCTTTCCCTCTGGTGCTTTGGAGACTAACGCGACCCCCCTCCTCTTCTTTGGGGCAGCCCCTCAGATACTGGAAGATTGCTATCATGTCTCCCCTATTTCTTCTTTTCTTTAGACTAGCCCAAACCCAAGTCCCGTAGCCCATAGTCGTTCTTTCTATGTTTTAATCTCCAGGCTTTTGATCATTTTAGCACCTTAGAGACAGAGGGATGGATGGATACAAGAGAGGGAAGGAAGGAAGGAAGGAAGGAAGGAAGGAAGGAAGGAAGGAAGGAAGGAAGGAAGGAAGGAAGGAAGGAAAGAAGGAAGGAAGGAAGGAAAGGAAGGAAAGGAAGGAAGAAGAAAGAAGGAAGGAAGAAGGAAGGAGGAGGAAGGAAGGAAGGAAAGGAAAGGAAGGAAGGAAGGAAGGAAGGAAGGAAGGAAGGAAAGGAGAAGGAAGGAAGGAAAGAAGGAAGGAAGGAAGGAAGGAAGGAAGGAAGGGAAAGGAAAGGAGAAGGAAGGAAGGAAGGAAGGAAGGAAGGAAGGAAAGAAGGAAGGAAGGAAGGAAAGAAGGAAGGAAGGAAAGGAAAGGAAAGGAAAGGAGAAGGAAGGAAGGAAAGAAAGAAGGAAGGAAGGAAGGAAGGAAGGAAGGAAGGAAGGAAGGAAGGAAAGGAGAAGGAAGGAAAGAAGGAAGGAAGGAAGGAAGGAAGGAAGGAAGGAACGAAGGAAGGAAGGAAGGAAGGAAGGGTGAGGAATAAAAATTCAACTCCAAGGGTGTTGGAAAACAAACAAGTTTTTATTAAAGCTTTTGCAAAAGCCGTTGTACCCTTCTAAATGCAAATAAAGGGCCACACTGAATGAATTTCTGCATAGGTTTTTATACCCTGTCCTCGTGCATCAGGCCACATCCTTTCAATTGATAGGCTTCAATTGGTCAAAAGCTTTTTCCGACCGCCTAGTAACCATTACAATTACCAAACCCTCCATTTATTAGATCAAAAGCCCCTTTTGTTCCTGTCTTATCTTTCCTTCCTTGTCTGTGGCAGCATTTGTAACATCCTGCTAACTAGAGGTATAGCCTTGTTTACAAGGTGAGCTGTTACCCAAACAGGTTAATTGCAATTATAAAAGATTTATGTCTTCCCTTGTTTATCTCTAAGAGTGCCTGCTTTTCATCTAGATAGAAGCTATGTCTGTAACAGAGTTCGTGCTTTGGTTAAACATGGCTGCACTTTGGTTCATAGTTATACTTTAAAATACTGCCTCCAGGCAGTTTTTATAAAGAACAGACCTTATATAAATGAATAATGTGTTATTCATGAGCTATATTCTACAATAGTGTGCACTATTCTAAAAGTATGCTTTAAGTCAGTGTATAGTTTTTCTCTACCCCTCCAGTTTACTACATCTCCTTTCCTAAAAAAATATCTTAGCTAAGTGCCTTTATATGCCAATTCCTTTAACAGAAATGAAAAATTATAACATGTACATTTCTTGTGCACCTTATAGAAAGAAGGAAGGAAGGAAGGAAGGAAGGAAGGAAGGAAGGAAGGAAGGAAGGAAGGAAGGAAGGAAGGAAGTCTATCTGTTTTCCAAAGCACCTGAAGGTAGGACAAGAAGCAACAGATGGAAACTAATCAAGGAGAACGCAGCCTAGAACTAAGGAGAAATTCACTGACATTGAGAACAATTAACCAGTGGAACAACCGGCCTCCAGAAGCGGTGAATACTCCAACACTGGAAGTTTTGAAGAAGAGACTGGACAGCCACTTGTCTGGAATGGTATAGGGTCTCCTGCTTGAGCATGGGGCTGGACTAGATGACCTCCAAGGTCCCTTCCAATTCTGTTATTCTATCCTCTATATGTTCTTCCATCTCCTGCACATTCAGCTCAGAACTGGATGCAGGATTCCAAGTGTGGTCTTACAGTTTAATTTTTTAATTCCATTGATTTATTAATTTTTATTTATTTGTTAAATTTTGATGCCGCCCTTCTCTCCTGCAAGGTGACTCTGGACCAACTATTGGAAACAATTATCTTTCTTCTTGAGATAATCGTAGTAGTAGTAGGAGGAGGAGGAGTAGTAGTAGTACTAATAATAATAATAATAATAATAATAATAATAATAATAAAAAAAGTTGGAACGGACCTTGGAGGTCTTTTAGTCCACCCCCCTGCTCAGGCAGGAAACCCTATACCAGTGATTCTCAACCTTTCTAATGCCATGACCCCATAATACAGTTCCCCATGTTGTGGTGACCCCCAAGTGGATGTGGCCACCAATAAGAGGGAGTAGGACAGCTAGGGAAAAGGGAAAAAAATGGCGGACAGCATGGTTTGGTGACCCCCGTGAAATGGTCATTCGACCCCAAATGGGGTCCCGACCCACAGGTTGAGAACCACTGCCCTATACCATTTCAGACAAATGGCTGTCCAGCCTCTTCTTAAAAACTTCCAGTGTTGGAGCATCCACAACTTCTGGAGGCAGGTAGTTCCACTGGTTAATTGTTCTCACTGTCAGGAAGTTTCTCCTTAGTTCTAGGTTGCTTCTCGCCTTGGTGAGTTTCCATCCGTTGCTTCTTGTCTGGCCTTGCTGAAAAGCTTTTGTTGACAAGCTTTTGTGTTTCTAATTTTTTTGACCTTGGATCCTGGTTTTAAAAAAAACAAGCAGATGGCCTTATCAAGGAATTTGAAGGAGGCCAGCAGTTGATCTGGGGGTCAACTTCCCTTTCCTGTTGCAGATAAATTCCCCAGGAATGAACCCACCTTTGGGGAAGCCCATCCCCGACCAGGGTTGAGAATACTTCCTTGCTCGTTGCCCCTGGTTTGCCCATGGTTTGCTAACATTCATGAATCTTGTTTTCCCTGTAGTGCAGCCTCATAGGCCCCATCTCAACTACAGCTCACCCTTCAACTTACAGTTCTCTTAGTGCAATGGTTCTCAACCTGGGGATCGCCAAACAACGCAGTCCGCCATTTCCCCCCCCCCTTTTCCTTAGCTGTGCTTCTCCCTTTTATTCTATTGGCTTTTGAAAGCCAATAGAATAGACTCTCTTCAATAGAGTCTAATTCTATTGGCTTTCAAAAGCCAACAGGAATTGTCCAGGCTGTCTCTGCCCTGCTGAGCCCGCCAAAAGTCCCATTCTGCAAACGGTGCTGCACCAGTGGAGTAGTCCTCGACTTACGATCGGTTGAGCAGTCCTCGACTTACGACCGGTTGGGGGTCGCGGCATTAAAAAGATTGAGAACCACTGTCTTAGTGACCGTTCCAAGTTACAACGGCGCTGGAAAAAGTTAGGTATGACAGTTTTTCACACTTACGACGGATCCAAATTCGGACCCTGGCCAGCTGACTCACGTTTACAACGGTCGCAGTGTCCCGGGGTCATGTCATCCCCTTTTTTTTTTTGCGACCTTCCGAGAAGCACATTCAACCACGAAGATTCGTTTAACAACCGGTGTTCCTAAGCCGTGATTCACTTAACAACCGTGGCAAGAAAGGTCGTAACGTGAGGCAAAACTGACTGAACCAATGTTTCCCTGAACATTTTGGGCGAGGATGTCCTGTCGTTGTCATGCTACAGCAGTGTTTTTCAAGCTTAGGGACTTTGAAGACCTGTGGACTTCAACTCCCAGAATTCCACAGCCAGGTACACTGGATGAGGAATTCTGGGAGTTGAAGTCCACTCCTCTTAAAGTCTATATCAGGGGTCTTCAAAAGTGGCCCTTGTATGTGGACTTCAACTCCCAGAATTCCTCAGCCAGGCATGCTGGCTGAGGAATTCTGGGAGTTGAAGTCCACTCTTAAAGTCTATATCAGGGGTCTTCAAAAGTGGCCCTTGTATGACTTGTAGACTTCAACTCCCAGAATTCCTCAGCCAGACATGCCTGGCTGAGGAATTCTGGGAGTTGAAGTCCACAAGTCATAAAGAGGCCAGTTCTCCTTGCTGGCTGAGGAATTCTGGGAGTTGAAATCCACACATCGTAAAAGGCCAAGTTTGAAGGCCCCTGTTCTAAACCACCTCAGGCAAGTTGTTAGGTAGGATGAGAGATGTAGTCCGTCAACAGACATTTTGGGCTCAGCTGTGGCCCTTGAGGACTAGCAGTATTCCGGAGCTGAATTTCGTCCTGGGAGCCCCGTAGCAGCGCTTCGCTAGTTCACCGACTGTGAGAGGTATAAACCCCAAATTTTGATGCTCACAATGCGAAGACAAGTCTGGTTAACAAAACAAAGTTTTATTGGAGAAAAACATAAAAATAATAAGAAGAAAAGAAAGGCATTTGCAAACATGGAACCCAAAGTGGATTGGGTTCAAAGGTCATCCTGGCAATTTCCGTCCATCCGATGTGGTCTTATCTTTGTTTATTTGTAATTTCCACTTTGTGATCTTATCTTTATTTGTAATCTCTACTCAAGTAGGTCATAATTAATTATCTTTGCTGATTACTTCTTGTGGTCACTTGTTACATTTACATTACATTAATACAGTGTTTCTCAACCTTGACCATTTTAAGGCATGTGGACTTCAACCTTGACCATTTTAAGTCCACATGCCTTAAAATGGTCAAGGTTGAGAAACACTGCATTAATACATTTGGGCTAAACATACAGTCTCGTACATTGTTACATTAGAGCTTGATTGTTACATTTTGTAAAAGAATAACTTTTATTTCTTTCATGACAATCTTGGTTTGTGTCCATCACTCTTTTCCTTTCAGATCCCCGTTACTGAAAAGTAGCCCATAGCATAGAGAAGACAATAAAAAAATCCTTTTTAATTTTTTTTCTTCCAAAATGTAGTTGCCTTTCTGTAAATGAAAATGACCCAGCCCAAGCTGTAGCTTTACAGTTAGTTCCTGGGCAAGTCCAGACTTGTTTGTCCTTGTTTGTACTTCACATCTACAGCATCTAAAGACAATATTTGGTGTGTTTGCCACCGAATCTCTCTAGCTGGTTTCTTTTTCTACTTTGGTGTCCCTTCCTGGGCGCCAGGCCTGGCAGAGCTTAAGGCTCAAAATATTTGGAGAGGGTGAATACATCCAGAGCAGAGTAGAATAGAATAATGAATAGAATAGAATAGAATAGACTCAGAACAGGAATAGAAGAGAAGAGAAGAGAAGAAGAGAAGAGAATAATGTTTAGAATAGAATAGAATAGAATAGAATAGAATAGAATAGAATATAGAATAGAATAGAATAATAGAATAGACTCAGAAAAGGAATAGAATAGAAGAGGAGAGGAGAAGAGAAGAGAATAATGTTTAGAATAGAATAGAATAGAATAGAATAGAATAGAATAGAATAGAATAGAATAGAATAGAATAGAATAGAATAGAATAGAATAGAATAGAATAGGAATCAGAACAGGAACAGAACAGAACAGAATAGAATAGAATAATGATTAGAATAGAATAGAATAGAATAATAGAATAGAATAATAGAATAGAATAGAATAGAATAGAATAGAATAGAATAGAATAGAATAGAATAGAATAGGAATCAGAACAGGAACAGAACAGAACAGAATAGAATAGAATAATGATTAGAATAGAATAGAATAGAATAGAATAGAATAGAATAGAATAGAATAGAATAATAGAATAGAATAGAATAATAGAATAGAATAGAATAGAATAGAATAGAATATATGGAATGAAATAATTAGAATAGAATAGAATAGAATCAGAACAGGAATAGAATAGAATAGAATTGGAAGGGACCTTGGAGGTCATCTAGCCCAGCCCCCTGCTCAAGCAGGAGACCCTACCATTCCAGACAAAGGGCTGTCCAGTCTCTTCTTTAAAACCTCCAGGGCTTCTGTGCTTCTGTCAAATATCTGAACGTTTTTCCTGGGCTGATAAAATCTCTTTTCTTTCTTAGCAAAATTTCTGTCCCAGGCATTTGAGTGGAATAGAATAGAATGAATAGAATAGAATAGAATAGAATAGAATAGAATAGAAAATATGGAATAGAATAGAATAGAAAATGTAGAATAGAATAGAATAGAATAGAATAGAATAGGAATCAGAACAGGAACAGAACAGAATAGAATAGAATAATGATTAGAATAGAATAGAATAGAATAATAGAATAGAATAGAATAGAATAGAATAGAATAGAATAGAATAGAATAGAATAGGAATCAGAACAGGAACAGAACAGAACAGAATAGAATAGAATAATGATTAGAATAGAATAGAATAGAATAGAATAGAATAGAATAGAATAGAATAGAATAATAGAATAGAATAGAATAATAGAATAGAATAGAATAGAATAGAATAGAATATATGGAATGAAATAATTAGAATAGAATAGAATAGAATCAGAACAGGAATAGAATAGAATAGAATTGGAAGGGACCTTGGAGGTCATCTAGCCCAGCCCCCTGCTCAAGCAGGAGACCCTACCATTCCAGACAAAGGGCTGTCCAGTCTCTTCTTTAAAACCTCCAGGGCTTCTGTGCTTCTGTCAAATATCTGAACGTTTTTCCTGGGCTGATAAAATCTCTTTTCTTTCTTAGCAAAATTTCTGTCCCAGGCATTTGAGTGGAATAGAATAGAATGAATAGAATAGAATAGAAAATGTGGAATAGAATAGAATAGAAAATGTAGAATAGAATAGAATAGAATAGAATAGAATAGAATAGAATAGAATAGAATAGAACTGGAAGGGACCTTGGAGGTCTTCTAGTCCAGCCCCTGCTCAAGCAGGAAACCCTGTTGTATTTCAGGGAGTTGAAGTCCACCCCTCTGGAAGGGGCCAACCTTGAGAATTGCTGTATCTCCGCACCAACGTAGAAGAATAAACTCTAATGCTACAGGCCTTGATAGCGTCTTGCTTGCTCTGGTTCCTCAGAGCTCCATTTGCGTCTCAGCCGAGCGACTCCGTTTTCTTTCCTTCCCTTTCAGGGCCAAATCTGAAATTTCAGAATCGACACAGAAATAGCGGGAAGCAAAATCCTTTGGCAGGTTGGCAATGCGCAAGCCCATTTGGGTCTTGGGAAACGCTCCTTCCAAGGTTTAGCCCGTCAAGGTTACCAATTCCGTGGGACTGTCTCCAAGTCGAGGCCGGAGGCACAGGAAGAGAATTGGAGGCCAAAGAAGAAGAGAAAAGATAAGGAGGAGATGGATGGGAGAGGAAGAGGAGGGATTTAGGAATTAATCTGTAAGCTTGGTGGAAGAAGGACCTTTAGACTGGGAGGTGGGGAAGGGAAAGGAGAAGAGGAGAGACGTAAAATACTGCAGCATTATTATTTATCCCTTTTATTATTATTTTTTTTACTTCTGCCTTTTATTGGCTTTTTCTTCCTCCTCTTCCTCTTTTCTTCCTCCCTTCTTTTTCCTCTTCCCTCTCTTCCTCTTCCTTCTTCATCCTCTTCTTCCTCCACCTCTTCTTCTCCTCCTCCTCCTCCTTCATCTTCTTCCTCCACCTTCTTCTCCTCCTCTTACCCCCTCCTCCTCCCTGCTCCCCTCCATCCGCCTCCTTCTTTATCCTCTTCTTCCTCCACCTCTTCTTCTCTCCTCCTCCTCCTCCTTTGACCCCTCCTCCACCTCCATCTTCTTCCTCCACCTCTTCTCCTCCTCCTCCTCCTCCCTTCACCCCTCCTCCTCTTACTCTTACCCCCTCCATCCGCCTCCTTCTTCATCCTCTTCTTCCTCCACCTCTTCTTCTCTCCTCCTCCTTTGACCCCTCCTCCACCTCCATCTTCTTCCTCCACCTCTTCTCCTCCTCCTCCTCCTCCCTTCACCCCCTCCTCCTCTTCCTCTTACCCCCTCCTCCTCCTTGCTCCCCTCCATCTGCCTCCTTCTTCATCCTCTTCTTCCTCCACCTCTTCTTCTCCTCCTCCTCCTCCTCCTTTGACTCTTCCTCCACCTCCATCTTCTTCCTCCACCTTCTTCTCCTCCCTTCACCCCCTCCTCTTCCTCTTACCCCTCCTCCTCCCTTCACCCCCTCCTCCTCCTTTCTTCATCCTTCCTCCACCACCTTCCTTCCTCCATCCTCCTCCTCTTCTGTTGCTTTGCAGGCACACTGCAGTGCTTCTGTACCAGAGATAAATCCCTTGTGTATCTAACCACACTTGGCCAACTAGTGTAAGGTATAAAAGAAAAGAAAAAAAAAAAGAGCAAGCTGCAGAAAAGAAACGAAAAAAGAATAAAAGATAAAGGGGTTGGATTAAAATAAGCACGAATCAGGACCCCTTTGCCCCAAGGCTTAACGTTCTTCCTGGCTACCCCCCCCCCCTTTTTTTTTGTTTACAGGAAAAGAAATGCAGACAGCAAAAGTTTCAGGTATATTTTTAGAAGGGGGAACAAGAACCGAAAATGAACGAGAATCATTTTCAGAAAAAAGGAGCTGTCTCAGCAGAAAACTGAAACAACAACAACAACAACAACTGTGTGTCTTTTGTTTCTGAGGTGTCAAAAATTTGTACAGCAGTAAGGGTGGTTGGCTTGGATCCTCCTATTGGTAATCAATCCCTAAGGCAGGACTAGAACTCACCGTCTCCCGGGGATTGGGCCCAAATTCACCCAGTCGGCTTTCATGCCTGAGGCAGGACTAGAACACAGCGTCGCCCACTTTCTAGCTTTCTAGCTTAACCACTACACCAAACTGGCTCTTTCTTTATGATGGGTTGCAAAGCCACTCAAGGCTCTGGAACGTTCCAAGCAACACACCAGGCACAAGGGGAACTGGTGTTGAGCAAAACACAATGATTAATAAGGTTGCTCCCGAGTGGATCCATCAAAAGCAAGAAAACAAAAATAAACACTCTGAACTCAGAAAATATTTTTAGCCCAGGGTTGAACTGGGCGGGGGGGGGGGTTCTTGATAGTCTCTGAGCTGGGTTGTTTTCTTGCAGACGTTTCATGACCCAACTAGGGAATGTCATCAATGCTAGAAAGGAGTGGGGCTTGCTCTCTGCAAAGCACTGATGAAGCTACCTAGGTGGGTCATGAAACATCTGCAGGAAAAGCACCATGCTCAGAGAGCACCAAGGATCCCACAGTCCTTGTCCTCCTCCTCCTCCCCCTCCTCCCTGCATACCCCACTCCCTTCTAGCACTGATGATGTTACCTAATTGGGTCATGCAACGTCTGCAAGAAAACCACCCAGCTCAGAGAGCACCAAGGACCCCATAGTCCTCCTCCTCCTCCTCCTCCTCCTCCTCCTCCTCCTCCTCCTCCTCCTCCAAACCTCACTGCCTTCTAGCACTGATGATGTTCCCTAGTTGGGTCATGAAACGTCTGCAAGGAAAGCGCCAAGCTCAGACAGTACCCAAGACTGCAGCCATTCTTCTTCTCCTTCTCCTTCTCCTTCTCCTTCTCCTCCTCCTCCTTCTCCTCCTCCTCCTCCTCCTCCTCTTCCTCCTCTTCTCTGAAAACCCCACTCCCTTCTAGCACTGATGATGTTACCTAGTTGGGTCATGAAACGTCTGCAAGAAAACCACCCAGCTCAGAGAGCACCAAGGACCCCCACAGTCATCGTTGTCCTCCTCCCCCTCCTCCTCCTCCTTTCTGCCTTCCTCATTCCCTTCTAGCACTGATGACGTTACCTAGTTGGGTCATGAAACATCTGCAAGAAAACCACCAGCTCAGAGAGCACGCAGGACCTCTCGGAGACCCTGTGTTGAAACTGCATTGCCCTGTGCACCTGTCAAATACAGAACCACAACTTTCCGCTAACTCGCTCTCGGTCTAACCGACTTCCTCTTGAAGTCCTGCCACTAATCCAGAATCAAGACTATGCTGGGTTTCTGTCTACTAAGAAGACAGTGTTGTGACCTTGCAGACTCCAGCTATGCTTAGATGCGCTCTGCCAAAATTATACCACCTGCATTTCCTTCCCGTCTTGCAAAAATATCTCTTGATTCCGCTTAGTTAGGCTTAATTCCCGTTGCAGATCTCCCTCGGTGGTCTGGGTTCAAATCCAGATAGCTGCTCCACCCACCCTTCTCCTGGCCCCAATCCTCTCTCCAGCTCACCAGCGTGGTGGGACTTGCAGATCAATCCCTCTCCTTCATTTTATTTCTTCACTATATGTTGAGATGGATGGCCAACAAATTTAAAAAATAAAATAACATCTGTTTAACACTAATCAAGCCTTGGGTCAACTGATAGGGAGATAGCCAGCATATAGGTTTAAAAAATAAGAACATAAATAAATGCATCTATCTATCTATCTATCTATCTATCTATCTATCTATCTATCTATCTATCTATCTATCTATCTATCCATCTATATCTCGTCTGTGTCTACCATCTCTCTCTCTCTCCATCTATCCATTATCTCTATCTATCTATCTATCTATCTATCTATCTATCTATCTATCTATCTATCTATCTATGTGTCTGCCATCTCTCTCTATCTATCTTCTCTCCTACCTATGTATCTATGTCTGTCCGTCTATCATCTATCTACTGTCTGTCTATCTATCTACTGTCTGTCTGTTTGCTATTTGTCTGTTTGCTATTTATCTGTCTTTCTATCTGTCTGTGTCTGTCCGTCTCTATCTGTCTGTCTATCATGCAAAGTGTGTTTTTTTTTTTAAATAAAAAAATACAACTGGGGACATTGCACATCTGGACAGTTTTTGCCCCTCCCTCCTTCAGTGTCAACACCCCCAGTGCAGAATTAGGCAAGTGGGCTTTTTCAGACCAGTCTAATTTTTTGAGGAACTGAAAGACTTCAGACAGTTCCACGTGAATGGGAAAAAGTTTCCCTATATGGGCCAAAGTTGAATATGCTCGAAAAGTTGTTTTCAACTGGCTAAAATAAGCTGGTTTGCATTTTACCCATCTCTGACATACTTCGTTCCAGAAAAGTATATATAGCAATTGGTGTCAATTGAGGGTCAGGGCAGAAAGCATGAATAAATGAATAAAGCTTTCATGCCGAATCAATTCTGTTTGGGTTTCTTCTCTTTACTTTTCACTTGCAAGTAATCTTTCCGTCAGTGTCTCTCCCAAGTTAAAATGTTTTTCAAACTTGGCCACTTTAAGAGTGTGGACTTCAACTCCCAGAATCTCCCAGCCAGCCAGGGGGAAGAGGAGCAAGAAGGAAAAAAAAAAAAAGACTATTTGTAAGTCAGGATTGAACGGTGTGGTCTTTGGTGTTCTGTGAATTGGGTGGTTTCCTGCAGACGTTTCATTACCCAACTAGGTTACGTCATCAGCGTGGAGGAGGAGGAAATAGCAGAAGAGGATTGTGGGATTGTGGAGTCCTTGGTCCTCTCTGAGCTTGGTTGTTTCCTGGCAGACGTTTCATGATCCAGCTAGGTAACATTATCAGTGTTAGAAGGGATTGAGGTTTGTGGAGAGGAGGAGGAGGAGGAGGAGGAGGAGGAGGACTGTGGGGTCCTTGGTGCTCTCTGATCCGGGTGGTTTTCTTGTAGATGTTTCATGACCCAACTAGGGAACATCATCAGAGTTGGAAGGGAGTGGGGTTTGCAAGGAGGAGGAGGAAGAGGAGGAGGAGGAGGAGGAGAAGGAGAAGAAGAAGGAGGAGGAGGAGGAGGGGGAGGAGGAGGAGGAGGGGAGGAGGAGGGGGGGGACTGTGGGGTCCTTCGTGCTCTCTGAGCTTGTTTCCTTGCAGACATTTCATGACCCAACTAGGGAACATCATCAATGTTAGAAGGGGGGGGGGTTGTTCTCTCTTTATATACAGGAGGCTTCATATACAGTGTTTGTGAGGCTGTAAACAAGCAGCAAACAACCACCCCCACCAACAACAACATTGATGGGGGGGGCAAGCCACGTCTACATAAACAGGGAACAAACCTACTTTCTGGAGGTGAACCTAGATGGCCACCCACCCATCCACCCACCCCCTTCAACCTTTTAGCCCCAGAGTTCCCAACTTCCTAAAATAACTCCTCCCCCCCCCGTTTTCCAGGTGTGTGTGTGTGTTTGTTTATGAGTGTGTGTGAAAAAGCCAAACTTCCCTCCAGTCCAAGTGTGTGTGTGTGTGTGTGTGTGTGTGTGTGTGTGAGAGAGAGAGAGACAAACTTTCCTCCAGAGTGTGTGTGTGTGTGTGTGTGTGTGTGTGTGTGTGTGTGTGTGTCACAGAGCCAAACTTCCCTCCAGTCCCGCCGACACATCTCCGGGCAAGCGCTTGGAGGCGATCGGCCGCTTTCCCTTTCTCCGGGGTATCCGGGGCTTTCCCGGTGGTCTCTTTTTCCCAGCGCCGATCAGACCGGCTCTTCGGAGTCGCGACTCCTCGTCCGGATAATGCCGGGCTGCTTTGCTCTCGGAACTCCCAGGTTGCGTGGGAACCCTTGCCCCCCCCCATCATTTATTTTCCTCCAAATCCCGCCCCCCTCCCCAGGCCCTCCCCTCCGCCCCCCCCCGGCTCCACCTGGTCCTTGCCCGGCCCTGCCCCCCGGCCGGACTCAATTGTCCTTTTGCATCGGCCGCTTCGGAGCTCCGGGCGAATCCGGCTTGAAGGCCCCGGAGGAAAGTAGCGCGCGGCTAGCCGGCCGAGCCTCCGGGGGGGGGGGAGGGAGGGAGGGGGCAGCTCCGCTCCGCGAACCGGGACTCCGACAGAGGCGCGTCGGTCGAACTCCGGTATTTCGTTCCTTCCCCATTCGGCTCGGGGAGGGGGGGGCGGCGGCGGCGGCGGGAAGGGCAAGTGAGGGCTTCTCCTGTTGAACTTCTGCCTGGCTTTGGAAAGCCTGGCCCGGGGTATAAAAGGCAACCCGTCACCTCTCCTCCGGGATTGGGGGGGGGGGGGAGGCGGATGGCGACTTTCTAGCTTGCCCCGAAGGCTGGTGGCGGAACTCTAGAATCCCCGGGCTGAAAGGGAGCTTCGAGGTCTTCTAGTCTGACCCTTGCCCAAGAAAGCTGCTTCGGCTCTTTAAGGATGGCGGGGGAGGGAGGAAGGAGAAAGAGGAAGGAAGGAAGGAAGGAAGGAAGGAAGGAATCTGGAGGGAGAGAGGAAGGAAGGAAGGGAGGAATCAGGAGGGAGAGAGGAAGGGAGGAAGGAAGGAAGGATAACAGAATAACAGAGTTGGTAGGGACCTTATAGGTCATCCAGTCCAACCCCCTGCTCAGGCAGGAAACCCTATACCATTTCGGACAAATGGCTGTCCTGTCTCTTCTTAAAAACTTCCAGTGTTGGAGCATTCACCACTTCTGGTGGCAAGGAGGTCCACTGGTTAATTGTTCTAACTGTCAGGAACTTTCTCCTTAGTTCCAGGTTGCTTCTCTCCTGGATTAGTTTCCATCCATTGTTTCTTGTCCTGCCTTCAGAGGCTTTGGAGAATAGCTTGACTCCCTCTTCTTTGGGGCAGCCCCTGAGATACTGGAAGACTGCTATCCTGTCCCCCCTCGTCCTTCTCTTCATTAAACTAGACCTCCCCAATTCCAGCAGCCTTTCCTTATATACTTTAGCCTCCAGTCCCCTGATCATCTTTGTTGCTCTCAGAGCCCTATGCAAGCCAGCCAGCCAGTCAGTCAAGGCCGGGTCTTGCAGGCTCCTGAAACATAGCAGGGCCATATAAAGTCCTGCTGCCGAGTTGTGATAAAAACTAGGTTTGTCGTTGGTTTGGGAGATACTGCATGGGACCCTACCTAGCCTTGGGCACTTTCTAGTAGGACCAGCTTTTGTTGCCTTTGCCCTCTGTGTGGTAGACTCGCAAGATTCGTTTTTCTTCCCGTGTAGGTATAGGTACATCCGAACTAGACTGTGTTGTTTCTCTGGGCCAGAAAAGTGTATGTATATGGGTATATATGCATAATTTAATAATAATAATAATAATATCAATAATAAAGTTGGAAGGGACCTTGGAGGTCATCTAGTCCAACCCCCTGCTCAGGCAGGAAACCCTATACCATTTTGGACAAATGGCTGTCCAGTCTCTTCTTAAAAACTTCCAGTGTTGGAGCACCCACAACTTCTGGAGGTAGGCTGTTCCACTGGTTGATTGTTCTCACTATCAGGAAATAATAGAATAGATGGTGTGTGTGTGTGTGTGTGTGTGTGTGTGTGTGTTTTATCCCTCCCCCTCTGTTGAGGGAGGGCTGTTCAGTTTTAACCTAGATGGCCTCTTTGACCCCACTTTCAAACCAGCTCTCGCTCCAAAATGTCGACTTTGCTGTCTTGGAAAGACTTTTGTCTTTTAAATGGGGTCGTAAAACGGGGCAAAACTCACAACAACTCTTACTTAGCAGTGGAAATTTTGGACCACTTGTGGTTGTAAGTCAAGGAAATTTTGGACTCCCCTTGGGGTTGTAAGTCAAGGACTATCTTTGTCGTCCTTTGGAAGGGGCTTCCTGAGCAGGGGGTTGGACTAGATGACCTCCAAGGTCCCTTCCAACTTTGTTATTATTATTATTATTATTATTATTATTATTATTATTATTATTATTATTATTATTATTATTATTATTATGGATCATCGCATAGTCAGCCAGCTGTTCAGACTGGATTTGGCATTTTGTCTACCTATCGAGTCCTTACCCAGGACCTGGGATAGGCAGATGTGGATGTTTGATGGTATTACAGGTATCCTTGCAGGATGGAAGCAGTTCCTAGTAAGGCCGCCTTTTGCAATTGACTAATAGCGAATTTGTCAATGCCAATGGTGTTCAAGTGGTGCTCCAGTTGTTTTGGGATTGCACCCAAGGAGCCTATGCCTATTGGTACTACCCTTGCTTGCTTTTGCCACAGTCTTTCTATTTCTATTTGTAGGTCTTTGTATTTTGTTATCTTCTCCAGTTTTTTCTCGTCTATTCTGCTGCTGCTGCTGTTGTTGTTATTATTATTATTATGATGATGATCAGATCAGCTGGGTAAATCCACTCATCTTAACATTGCTCACAATCGCTGGATGGGGAATTTTGGGAGCTGAAGTCCGCCTTATCTTTTTTATTATTGTTATTATAATAAATTTTATTACTTTTAATAGGGTTAGGGATAAAATGGGGTCGGGATTAGGATTGGGGTTTAGGTTAGGGTTGGGCTTGGTAACATTTTCAATATTTAGCAAACAACATATTGTCTGGGTACATGTATTTAACTAACGTGTATTTAGCTAACAATAACTGATATAATTAATTATCATAAACAGTATTAGTGAATCACTCAGTAGCCTTCTTCTTACAAGTCCACCTTATCTTAAGATCCAAACCACTGGGCTGGCCACTTCCACACAACCACAAGCCAATGAATGTGTGGACGCAGATGAGTTAGGTTCACCCCAGGAAGGGAGAGTAATTTATTGACTTGGGCAAAAGTGAGATGTCGTCTTTGTAAAAAAACTGGGTTTCTGCTTGAGAGACAGTTTAATATTGTTGTATTCGTCCCATGATGACTTTTTCGCCCAATCTGGGTTGTAGCAATTCACTGAAGATTGAAACTGCTCTACACAGGTAATCCTTTTTCTTCTGATTGAAAAGTTTTATACAAATTTTTAATAATATCCCCCCCTAAAATAACCCCCTCCCTCCCTCCTCCCCTCATTTCCCAGAGCTGGTTACAGGGTTACAAATAAAAAAGCAAATTCTAAATAAACTTATCCAACTATACAAATAGTAAAATCAATAATATACTTTAACTCAAATACAAAAAAGAAAAAAAAATAACAATATAAGCATTTCCAGGTAATCCTTGATTTACAACAGTTCATTTAGTGACCTTTCAAACTTACCAAGGCATTGAAACAAGCGACTTACGACCGGTTTTTTTCACACTTACGACGGTGGCAGCATCTCCGTGGTCACGTGATCCAAATTCACACGCTTGGCCACCGACTCGTATTTATGACGGTCGCAGCGTCCCAGGAGTCATGTGATCCGCTCACTTAATGAATGTCTCACTTAGCCACAGAAACCTTGGGCCCCATTCTGATCGTAAGTCGAGGACGACCTGCAATTAATTCTTTTAATGTAAATTTAATGTAAGTTAATGTAAATTAAAGAATTCTTTTTTTTTCTTTCGGTTATACTGTACTCAAGCTTTGGATTAGAAGTTATATACTGGTAGTCCTCAATTTACGGCCACAATCAGCCCCAAATTGCCATTGCTAAGTGAGATATTTGTCAAGTGAACTTTGCCCCATTTTACGACCTCTCTTGCAGCAATTGTTAAGTGGATCACTGCAGTTGTTAAGTTGTTAAGTTCCCCCATTTGACTTTGCTTGTCAGGAGGTCGCAAAAGGGGATCACGTGACATACACTCACACACACCCCCGACACTGCGACCGTCGTAAATATGAAGCAGTTGCCAAGCGTCTGAATTTTGATTATGTGACCATGCAGATGTGGCCACAGACTTGTAAGTGTGAAAAACGGTCATAAGTATCTTTTTTCAGCGCTGTTGTAACTTTGAACGGTCACTAAATAAATGGCTGTATATCAAGGACCATCTGTTTGTCTATCTATAATAGGAGAGATTACTTTGAAATGGATCACAAAGTTGATCTGGACAGCCATTTGTCTGAAATGGTATAGGGTTTCCTGCCTGAGCAGGGGGCTGGACTAGATGACCTCCAAGGTTCCCTTCCAACTTTATGATGATGATGATGATGATCGCATAGTCAGCTAGATATTCAGACTGGATTTGGCCTTTTGTCTACTTATTGAATCCTTCCCAAGGACTTAGGATAGGCAGATGTGGATGTTTGATGGTATTATTTATTATTATTATTATTATTATTATTATTATTATTATTATTATTATTATTATTATTATTATTATTATTATTATGGATCATCGCACAGTCAGCCAGATGTTCAGACTGGATTTGGCATTTTTGTCTACCTATCGAGTCCTTCCCAAGGACCTGGGATAGGCAGATGTGGATGTTTGATGGTATCACAGATCTCGTCGCAGGATGGAAGCAGTTCCTAGTAAGGCCGCCTTTTGCAATTGACTAATAGCGAATTTGTCAATGCCAATGGTGTTCAAGTGGTGCTCCAGTTGTTTTGGGATTGCACCCAAGGAGCCTATGACTATTTGTACTACCCTTGCTTGCTTTTGCCACAGTCTTTCTATTTCTATTTGTAGGTCTTTGTATTTTGTTATCTTCTCCAGTTCTTTCTCTTCTATTCTGCTATCTCCAGGCACTGCCACGTCCACTATCCAGACTTTTTTGTCTTTCTTATCGACAGTTGTTAAGTCCGGGGTGTTATGTGGCAGGTGCTTGTCTGTTTTAATAATAATAATAATTATTATTATTTTATTAGTAATAATAATAATAATAATAATTGTTATTATTATCTGGAATCTATTCCTAAGCATCTGGCCCGGGATAAAGCTTTGCAAAGATCCGCTAACTGAGTTGCGTAACTCAACACCAGGCTAAGAACCCCCAGCATTCCTGGGCAGCAAGACGCCCACCCTTAGAGAAACCCCCCAACCATAAAGGTTCTGCTCTTACATCTTTTATTGCCTTTCAGTTCTCAGGGTGATTGCCCCTCCCCGTTCCCACAATAGGAGTTAACAGGAATCTGCGATTAGCTTGGTTTTTTTTTGTTTGTTTGTTTTTCTGTTTGTCTCCATCCCAGGGAAATTGCCCTTTCGTTCTGGCAGTTTGCAATTTGCAATTCGGCTCCTCTTGCTTTGAACAATGTTTTTTTTTACTACCGTGCTTTAAAAAAAAAAAAAAAAACTATTTGTCAACTTTTCATAACTTTGTTTGCTTGAGATTGTTCTCTCTCTTTCTCTCTCTGTCTCCTCTTCCCTCCCTCTCTCTCTCTCCCTCTCTCTTTCTCTCTCTGTCTCCCTCTCTCCTTCCCCTCTCCTTCTCTCTTTCCCTCTTTCTCTGTCTCCTGTTCCCTCCTCCCCTCCCTCTCTCCCTCTCCCTCTTTCTGTCTCCTCCCTCTCTCTTCCCCTCTCTTTCTCTTTCTCTCTCTCCCTCTGTGTCTCTCTCTCCCCCTCTCTTTCTCACTCCCTTTCTCTTTCTCTCCTCTTCCCTCCCTCCTTCCCTCCCTCTCCCTCTTTGTCTCCTCCTCCCTCCCTCTCTCTTCCCCTCTCTTTCTCTTTCTCACTCTCTGTGTCTCTCTCCCTCTCTCCTTCTCTCACTCCCTCTTTCTCCCTCTCCTCTTCCCTCTCTCCCTCCCTCCCTCTCCCTCTTTCTCTGTCTCCTCCTCCCTCCCTCTCTCTTCCCCCCTTTGTCTCCCTCACTCTCTCCCCCTCTCCTTCTCTCACTCCCTCTTTCTCTCTCTCCTCTTCCCTCCCTCTCCCACTTTCTCTTTCTCCTCCCTCTCTCTCTTCCCCCCCTCTCTCTGTGTCTCTCTCCCCCTCTCCTCTCACTCCCTCTTTCTCTTTCTCTCCTTCCCTCCCTCTTTCCCTCCCTCCCTCTTTTTCTTGCTCTGTCTCCTCCTCCCTCCCTCTCTCCCCCTCTCTTTCTCTCTCTGTCTCTTTCTGTCTCTCTCCCCCTCTCCTTCTCTCTCCATCTCTTTCTCTCTCTCTCCTCTTCCCTCCCTCTCCCTCTCTTTCTTTGTCTCCTCCTCCCTCCCTCTCTCTTCCCCTCTTTCTCTCTCTCTGTCTCCCTCACTCTGTGTCTCTCTCCGCCTCTCCTTCTTTCACTTTCTCTTTCTCTCTCTCTCCTCTTCCATCCTTCCCTCCCTCTCCCTCTCTCTGTCTCCTCCTCCTCTCTCTCCCCCCCTCTCTTTCTCTCTCTCTCCCTCTCCTTCTCCCTCTTTCTCTCTGTGATAAGCTAGTTGCATCCAGGCTGAGAAAAAATCCTGTCCTAAATATTTAGCTTATCAGTCTCTCTGTGGTAGGTAAAGCCAAGGGTCTTGACCAAGAGAATGGGAAGAATTTGAAAACCGGGAAGGAACGAGGAATTAGTTTTCTGTTTTAACCCACCATTTCCCGACAAGTAGAACAATTAACCCCTGGCACAGCTTCCCTCCAGAAGGAGTGGGTGCTCCATCCCTGGAGGTCTTCAAGAAGAGCCCTGGAGAGCCCTTTGTCTTGAGCAGGGGGTTGGACTAGAAGACCTCCCGGGTCCCTTCCAACACCATTATTCTGTTTTCTGGAGTAAGCCTTCACTCGATGTTCTCCAAAGCACCGGAGGGCAGAACAAGAAACTCATCCAGGAGAGAAGCAAGCTAGGATGAAGGAAGAATTTCCTAACAGGGAGAACAATTAACCAGTGGAACAACCTGCCCCCAGAAGTTGTGGATGCTCCTACACTGGAGGTTTTCAAGAAGAGACTGGACAGCCATTTGTCTGGAATGGTGTAGGGTTTCCTGCTTGAGCAGGGGGTTGGACTAGATGACCTCATAGGTCCTTTCCAAAGTCTTTTATTCTGTTCTCTCTTGGTTTTGACTGTCTTCTGTGTTTTCCAGCAGGGGAGAATCTCAGCCCGAGGTGGGACCCGAGTTCCGGTTTTGCCATGAAAAAAGTCCGTTACCGTTTGGCAGAGATACACGATTTTACTTCGGAGGAGGTCCAGCAGCTGCTTCACAACAAATTTGTGGTTGTGATAGGAGACTCTAGTAAGCATGGCTAGGAACTGGGGGCTGAAAAGGATATCGCCAAAGATTGGGTGTAATCCTCGCCTTACAACCGTCAGTTTAGCGACCGTTCAAAGTTAGAACGGAACTGAAAAAAGGGACATGACCAGCTTTCACACTTATGACCCTGGCAGCATCCCCATGATCATGGGATCAAGATTGGCCACTGACTCATATTTATGACGGTCACAGTGTGCCAGGGGTCACGTGATATCCCTTTTTTTGATCTTCTGACGAGCAAAGTAAACAGGGAAACCAGGTTTGCTTAACGACCGTGTTCCTAGTCAAACACCTGCGGGGATTCACTTAACAACGGTGGCCAGGAAAGTCGTAAAATGGGACAAAACTCACTGAAGAAATGTCTCACTTAGCAACAGAAATTTGTCGTCGTAAGTTGAGGACTACCTCTATTTATGACAGTGGCAGCATCCCCGGGGGTCACGTGATCCCCTTTGACGACCTTCTGACAAGCTACATCAATGGGGAAAGCCAGATTCCGTTAACAATCATGTGACTAACTTTTACAACTGCAGTGATTCACTTAACAACGGTGGCAAGCAAGGCTCCAAAATGGGGCCAAACTCAGTCAACCTCCCGTCTCGTTCGAAACGGGAATTTTGGGCTGTGCAAAAAGGTCATCGGTCCCTTTTTTTTCCCCAGTGTCGTTGTAACTTTGAACGGTTGCTAAATGAACTGTCGTAAGTCGAGGACTACCTGTGTAGGCTCGAGCAATCAATCTGAGTTGTGAGGTCGTAAAATGGGGCAAAACCCGCTTAACAACTGCCTCACTTAGCAACGGAAATGTGGGGCTCGATTTGTGGTCGTAAGTCGAGGACTACCTGTAGTTTTATATAAATAAATATATTTTACATTTATAATTATAGCAAATTACAGTGGCCCATCGCTACATCCTGAGGTAAATTGTGAGGTAAATCGCAGAACAGCCTGCAGAGCACACAGAAGTTTTAAAAAAGGCGGGGAAAAAGGGAACCTCCCCCTTCTCGCCCAGCAACCAATCACAACGTAGATTCCCTCATGCAGGCGCCCGCACTCTCCAATCAATCAACAGTAATTGTGTCTTCTGGTCCATTGTACTCTTTACTGCTCTGGCTATTAAATTAAATATCTTAATAGTTTTTCACATTTATGACCGTTGCAGCATCCCCAGGGTCACGTGATCAAAATTCAGATGCTTGGCAACTGACTCGTATTTACGACGGTCGCCGTGTCCCAGGGGGTCACGTGATCATCATCTCTAACCTTCCCAGCTGGCTTCCGACAAGCCAGTCAGTGGGGAGAATTTGGATTTGTTTAACGACCGTGTGATGGACTTAAGAACTGCAGGGATGTGCTTAATAGCAGTGGCCCAACATGTCGTAAAACAGGGCTCCACTCGCTTTAAATCTGTCCTGCTTTGCGAGGGAAATTTGGGGCTTCACTGTGGTTCTAAAGTGAGGATGAACCGTATGGAAATTCCTCGATTTACCACCACAGTGGAGCCCAACATTTCCGTCGCTAAACAAGACCGTTGCTAAGTGAACGTTGTCCCATTTTACGACCTTCCTTTCCACAGTCATTAAGTGAATCGCTGCTGCTGTTGTTTAGTTAGCAACACGGTTGTTAAGCGAACCTGGCTTCCCAATTGACGTCGCAAAAGGGGATCATGTGACCTCAGGGCACAGCAACTGTCACGCCAGTTGCCAAGCATCTGAATTTAGATCACATGACCATGTGGGGATGCTGTTTAAGTGTGAAAAACGGCCCTAAGTCACTTTTTTCCCGTTGTAACTTTGAACGGTCACTAAACGAGCTGTCAAGGACGACCCGTACAGACCATGCAAATCTATTTCAGGAAAAGCGATTTTCTTTACTCCAGCGAGCAGATAAAGTCTCCATTTTGGAACAATTCGAGAGTGCGACATTTTCTTTCCCCCCTAGTTCCTCAGATGTGGTTGTGGAAACAGCGCAGAGACGGGTCATGCTGACCTGTCCTTCAACATGACGGACGTCAAAGTCCTATGTTCGCCCCATTGCATTTTGACAAGACCAGGCTGCATAGAATTTTGTGCAAAATAAAGCAGAATTGCCCTAAATTAGCCCTGCAACTTCTTCCTTGGCCTGGAAAAACAGCGGCAGCTGGAAGCTGAGAACGGGAGATTAAACAACCTTGAATCCTTCCAAATTCCAGCCCCAGCCTCACAAAATAAAACTGAGATAAAAATGACATAAAAAGCTACTGCCTCTAATCAAGTAATGTGAAGGGAAGAAATAAAAATAAAATAAAATAAAAAAGGGACCGTGTCTAATCAAGTAACGCGAAGAAATAAAATAAAATAAAAAAATAAAATAAAATGGTACTGCCCCTAATCAAGTAATGTGAAGTGAAGAAATAAAGTAAAAATAAAATAAAATAAAAAGGTACTGTCCCTAATCAGTAAAGTGAAGTGGAGAAATAAAATAAAATAATAAAATAAAATAAAATGGTACTGTCTTTAATCAAGTAATGTGAAGAAATAAAATAAAAATAAAATAAAATGGTACTGTCTTTAATCAAATAATGTGATGAAATAAAATAAAATAAAGAGGTACTGTCCCTAATCAAGTAATATGAAGTGAAGAAATAAAATAAAAATAAAATAAAATGTAGTGTCCCTAATCAAGTAAAGTGAAATAAAGAAATAAAATAAAATAAAAATGAAAAGGTACTATCCCTAATCCAATAAGGTGAAATAGAAATAAAATAA